>NC_080472.1:285000-412500 GCF_030265055.1 Doryrhamphus excisus | reverse complement strand
ACCCCTGTTTTTAAGGTTGGCTTAATATTATATATTTATATATTATAATATTTATTATTAATAATAAATAATATAATTATAATATAATAAAAAATAAAATAGCGACTTTTTGTCTTTAAGTGTTTTAACTCGGAAAAAATTTTTGAGGATATTTTGAGAATTTGAAGTCATACATTTATGAGAATAAAGTTTATTTATGAGAAAAAATTTACATTTACAAGTCTTGAATTTACAAAAAAAAATTATTTTATGAGAATAAAGTCATACATTTACGAGACAAACCTATAAACCTTTTCCATTAATATTTTGACTTCTTTTTATGTTAAATTATTATTTTTTTTTTTTAGAAAGGCCGCACTTTGGACACCCCTGTTTTTAAGCTTGGTTTTTCCCACCAATAAAATCCCAAATCTGTTTGGAAGTCTGCAGGGTGGTGAATGCTGAGTGATGGATATGCACTTTGGACCCCCCTGCCCCTCTCCTCCTTGTCTTGCACCATCAGCATCATCCACAATGACCATGAACTGATAGACGTGATCAATGGCGGGGCGCTCGTGTTCCGACACGGCCTCTGAAGATTCCGTCCTTCCCAACGCATCCGTTTTACATCACGGATCCTCGTGTTGAATCTCCAAGGTCCCTGGTCTCAAATTGTGTTGTTGTTCTTCCTGCAGGTACTTCTCTTCCTGATGCTGCTGATGCTAAAAATTGCAGCACTAAGGGCTGAAGCGAGACTTCCTGCGGTAGGTGGAGTCCTGTCTTTTGCGTACATGCGTGTTGAATGAAGGTAGTAGTGTTAGATTTCAATGCCTCCACCACACACACACACACACACACACACACACACACACACATCATGTGGCCCAAGATATGGCCGCACTGTGCTCTTTGGCCTTCATGCGCAGAGAGGCGATACTGGAGGACTTGCGGTCCGGGTCCATGTTGAGATCGTACGTGTTGAGGCCCGTAGCCATGCCTGGAGATCCCCCAAACAGGCCGCCCATGTGTGCCTGGCCCATGTGAGCCCCGGGGCTGGAGACGCCCAGGAAATCCGACACCCCGCCGGCGGAGTGGGGGTGAGGGGTCATGCAGGGGGTCACGGTGTCACAGGACACGACGCACCCGGGCACAGGCGACGCCGCACTGCCGCCGCCGCCGCCGATCCAGGACGGGTTCTGTATCTGACGGGAGAACAGGAAGTCAAGCGTACGTTTGTGGCGGTCGTTCGTGCAAAGTTGCGACGTACTTGTGCGTAACTCTCAGGGCGTGTCAGCAGCGGTAGCTCGTACGCTGCGGAGAAGTGGGTTCGAACCTGCTGCATCTGACCAAAACGCTCACGCTTTCTCCACTTGGCCCGCCGGTTCTGGAACCACACCTGCGGAAGAACATGTAGTACGTAGGTTGCTCATAGTTTTACCAGATTAACGTCTTAAGAGGAAAAATGCAATTTTAGTAGCATAAAGTTAGCATCAAAATTTCATTGTCAATTTGAAAAACTGAATTTTTTTTTTAATTTTTTTGGAGAATTATTTTGCCGAAAAATTTGCATGAGAGCACAGTCAAAGTTACGTTATTTTAAGCAATTTTAAGAGATTAAAACCCTAATAGAACAAGGTTAAATTTTTTATTATTTTTTTAATTATAGAATTATGAGAGTTTGCATTTTTGGAAAATTAAGGTGTGGGAAAAAAAACATTAAAATTATAATTAAAAAAAATAAAAAAAAACATTCTAATGAGAAGGTTGCGATTTTTTTTAATATATATTATTTTTTATTTTAATCAATTATATTTAATATTAATTATTTTTTATTCTTGTGAAATGACTGCTGATTTTCCCAATTTTGCTTCAGATTTTTATGCAGTAAAATATCTAAAAAAAGTGGTTATAAAAAAAAGTTCTGTTCCTAAATGACAATGGGAAGTAGGTTAAAACGATCTTAGAAGTCAAAATATTCACCGAAAAAAAATAAATAATAATAATGAATAATAATAATAAATAATTTTAGTTGAAATATTGAAGAGACAAGCCATCATATTTTTTTGGAAGTTGTAATATGAGAACCAAAACATATATGTAGAGAATAGTCATATTCAAACTCATTTTATGCAAATAAACTCATATAATATGAGGAAAAAATAACATAAGTAGCATTTAGTAACATAAACCTGAATTTAGGAAAAAGTTAGAATATTATGGAAATTAATTCCAAATATTATGTCAATAAAGTCCTAATATTACGAGAACAACACATTGAAATATTTGAAATATTTGAAATATTTTGAAAATATTTTGAAAATATTTTGAAAATATTTTGAAAATATTTTGAAAATATTTTGAAAATATTTTGAAAATATTTTGAAAATTAAAACAAAAAAATGGGGGGAAAAAAACGCAGATTGAATTTGAAGTAGACATTTGCCGAGTCTGGAATGGACTGTACTCCGATGAGTGCCAATATTATTTCTACATAGAATATTTATATAAATTGGAGTCCTCTAGCCATAAAATAACACCCCTATAGTGATCTTTACACTCCTATTTCCCCATTTAGTCGACATAATAAGACAAAATCAGTCGGCTTGAGTTTTTTTTTTTTGCATTATTGTGGATGTGTTCCATTGCTCGGGAAGCAGGGTGGAGGGGGGGGGGACAGGAAGTGATCAAGTGTGGTGCTTTTGTGTCCCCACCCAACATTACAGACACCTACTAGAATGTCTTCGGTCATCCGTATAGTACGGCCGTGATCACAGTGGGGATCGAACCCGCAACCACACATCGACACCGATGAAAACATTGAAACGCGACACCAGATTGCGACTCGGCTTTGTTTGCGTTTTTTCTTTTTCATTTCCTGTCCACTCATGCTGCTGCTTTTCAGACACTGTCGCTGCATAAATTACACAACAGATGTCTTCCTCCTCGACATTTTGTTTTTTTCCAAAGCAGGAAGGAGTGGCCAAACGGTTTTTTTTTCCAGCCACTTTGATGTTTTGGAAAGCAAGACACTAAGCTAACCATGCTAACATGTTGTATATCATATTTCATCCCATCTTTATACACTGATAATATGAATTTATCTGTATTGTACAGACTGAACCCAAAACTGATGCAAGAACATGCGGAGCGTATTCGATAGTCACGATGCATGCTGGGTAACATGAAATAAGAAAAAAAAATGTATGAAAAACTTAAAAATATTCATACATTTACGAGAATAAATTCGGAAATTGACAAGAATTAAGTTGTGAATTCAAATTTAGAATTTACAAGATTAAAGTTTTAGCTCTAGTTTAGTCATGAACGTATGAAGAAAAAAATGAGAGAAAAAAAAATAATAATTCAAGGTGTACATTACGAGGATAAAGTCAAACGTACAGAAAAACAAAAATAATTAGTCATACATTTACGAGAATAAAGTCGGAAATTTACGATAAAACTCAACAACAGAAAGTCATAAATTGACAAGAATTAAGTTATGAATTCGTAGAAAAACAATTTACGAGATTCATGTTTTAGCTCTAGTTTAGTCATAAACGTATGAGGAAAAAATCGTAATTTTACAATAACAAAGCAAAAATTTATAAGACTGAAAAAAAATGTATGAGAAAAAATGTTAAAAAAAATAATTTAAGGTGTACATTACGAGGATAAAGTCAAACGTACAGAAAAAAGAATTGAAGTTGTACATTTACAAGAATAAAGTCGGAAATTTACGATAAAACTCAACAACAGAAAGTCATAATTTGGCAAGAATTAAGTTGTAAATTCATAGAAAACAATTTACGAGATTAAAGTTTTAGCTCTAGTTTAGTCATAAACGTATGAGAAAAAAAATTGTAATTTTACAATAACAAAGCAAAAATTTACAAGACTTTGAAAAAAATTTATGAGAAAAAAAAAATAATTCAAGGTGTACATTATGAGAATAAAGTCAAACATATGAGAACAACAGAAAAATAATTAAAGTCGTACATTTCCGAGAATAAAGTCGGAGATTTACGATAAAACTCAATAACAGAGTCAGAAATTGGCAAGAATTAATTTGTGAATTCATGGAAAACAATTTACGAGATTGAAATTTTAGCTCTATGAGGATAAAGTCATAAACATATGAGGAAAAAAAACATAATTTTACAATAACGAAGCAAATATTTACAAGACTGTCGAAAATTTACGAGAAAACTCGAAAATGAAAATTTGAAATTGACAAGAATTAAGTTGTGAAAAAGAAGAAATATATATCATAAATTTACAAAAATAAAGTTCAGAATTTACGACCAAAAAAAATTTATGAGGAAGTCGTAAACATACAAGAAAAACTCGAGAATAAAGGCAGAAATTTAGAAAAATATTGTCATGAATTTATGTGGGAAAAAAAATGATAAGAATTAAAGTTGAACATTTATGGAAATAAAGTCGTAAATTTACAAGACAAAAAATCGTAGTATTACAAGAAAACTCTTGAAAAAACTATTATGAGATTTAAAGTTGTACGTTTAAAAGAATAATCCTGATTATGTCGTAAACGTATGAGAAAACTTCGTAATATTACGAGAATAAGGATGTCAATTTGCAAGAATAATGTAAATTTCAAAGAAACTCGTAACGTTACGAGAATTTCAAGTCGTACATTTACGAGAATACAGTCAAACGTACAAGAAAAACACATAGGACAGAAATGTACAAGAATAATGTTGTAAAAATTAATGCGGAAAAAACTCAAAAATAAAGTTCAGAATTTACGACAAAAAAAAATTCTGAGAATAACGTCGGAACTTTATGAGGATGAAGTCGTAAACATACAAGAAGAATATTGTCATGAATTTATGTGGGGAAAAAAATTGTAATACTGCAAAAATTAAAGTTGAACATTTATGGAAATAAAGTCGTAAATTTACAAGACAAAAAATCGTAGTATTACAAGAAGAAAGTCGTACATTTACAAGAAAACTCGTACTATTACGAGATTTAAAGTCGTACGTTTAAAAGAATAATCCTGATTCATGAGGGGGGAAAAAAACGAGACAAACGTGGTAATATTACAAGAAGAAAGTCAGAAATGTCGTAAACGTATGAGAAAACTTCGTAATATTACGAGAATAAGGATGTCAATTTGCGAGAATAATGTACATTTCAAAAAAACTCGTAACGTTACGAGAATTTAAAGTCATACATTTACGAGAATACATTTGTGAATTTACGATAAAGATAAAAACGTGTTCTTTTTTTCGTACATTTTCTTCATGTAGTACTCTATTCCCATCATGTACTACTTCGTGTAAAATTACGCTTTTTCTTTTTTTCTCGTTTTGACATAATTCTCGTAGAAATTAATTAATTCATTCATTTTTTACCGCTTTTTCCTCACGAGGGTCGCGGGGGGTGCTGGAGCCTATCCCAGCTGTCTTCGGGCGAGCCAGCCAATCACAGAGCACATATAGACAAACAACCATTCACACTCACATTCATACCTATGGACAATTTGGAGTGGCTAATTAACCTAGCATGTTTTTTTTGGAATGTGTGAGGAAACCGGAGTACACGGAGAAAATCCACGCATGCACGAGGAGAATATGCCAAGGGTGGAATCGAACCCTGGGCATCCTAGCTGTGAGGTCTGTGAGGCGCTAACCACTCGACCACCGTGCCGCCCCTTGTAGAAATTCTTTTTGACAAATTCATTCATTCATTCATTTTCTACCGCTTTTCCTCACGAGGGTCGCGGGGGGTGCTGGAGCCTATCCCAGCTGTCTTCGGGCGAGCCAGCCAATGACAGGGCACATATAGACAAACAACCATTCACACTCACATTCATACCTATGGACAATTTGGAGTGGCTAATTAACCTAGCATGTTTTTTTTGGAATGTGGGAGGAAACCGGAGTACCCGGAGAAAATCCACGCATGCACGAGGAGAATATGCCAAGGGTGGAATCGAACCCTGGTCATCCTAGCTGTGAGGTCTGCGCGCTAACCACTCGCCCACCGTGCCGTCTCTTGTAGAAATTCTTTTTGTCAAATTCATTCATTCATTCATTTTCTACCGCTTTTCCTCACGAGGGTCGCGGGGGGTGCTGGAGCCTATCCCAGCTGTCTTCGGGCGAGCCAGCCAATCACAGGGCACATATAGACAAACAACCATTCACACTCACATTCATACCTATGGACAATTTGGAGTCGCTAATTAACCTAGCATGTTTTTTTTGTGGGAGGAAACCGGAGTACCCGGAGAAAATCCACGCATGCACGAGGAGAATATGCCAAGGGTGGAATCGAACCCTGGGCATCCTAGCTGTGAGGTCTGCGCGCTAACCACTCGACCACCATGCCGCCCCTTGTAGAAATTCTTTTTGTCAAATTATCAAATGATATTTTTTAGAACGGGCCGCAAATGGCCCCCGGAGCCACACTTTAGACACTCGTAGTCTAACAGCGGCTAGCCGTCTCCTTAACATGTGATTGATTCCCAGCCCAATTTGTTGTTTCTTATGAATGAGCGTACGTAAGCACGTATGCACACACGCCGTGTCGTTGACAGTAATTGGTCAAGACCGTGACAGCTTAAGTAGCTGCTGGACGTTCAATGAGCCTTTTATTTATGTTCCAGCCCCCCGGGAAGAGAAACGCCAAATAGGCCCCAGCAGGAGACCCGCACGGGTCCAGGAACACTTTGAAGTGCGAGACCGCCTCGCAGGATTGATAACCCGCCTCCGCTGTCACTCATGTCGGCCCAAAAGAAACCCGAGGCTGAGCCTGGCTTCAGTTTTCCAACACCCCCCCCCCCCCCCCCCCAAAAGCAGCCATCATGTGACAGGAAATACTCGGGGACCGCTCTCTCGCTCTTTATTAAAAAGGCGCCTCCTTCCTGCTTCACCCTCAAATCTTCCCTGGATATGCCTGGATCACTTCTCCAGTATACAATTTTATTTTTATCATAAAGATATGAATATACGAGGAAAAAAATTAATTTGAGGGGAAAAAATTACGGGAATAAAGTTGTAAATATACAAGAAAAACAATTAATTTGGGGAAAAAAAATTACAAGAAAAAAATGTAAATTTATGAGAAAAAATTCCTAAATTTGAAGAAAAACCCTTATGATGTTGGAAATTTCTAAGAAAAAAAAACTTAAATTTACAAAAAAAAGTTTTACATTTCCGAGTTTAAACTCATAATTTCCTGAGACTAAAGTCAGAAATTTACAAACAAGTTGTAAAGTTACAAGAAAAAAAAACTCCTATATTTGAAAAAAAAAAACCTTATGATGTTGGAAATTTCTAAGAAAAAAAGAAAAAAGAAAAACTTGAAGAAATTTGAAGAAAAACTCATATAAAGTCGTAAATTTACCAAAAAAAAAATCCTAAATTTGAAGAAAAACCCTTATGATGTTGGAAATGTCTAAAAAAAAAAAAAAAAAAGACTTAAATTTATGGAAAGAAAAAGTTTTACATTTCCGAGTTTAAACTCATAATTTCCTGAGACTAAAGTCAGAAATTTACAAACAAGTTGTAAAGTTACAAGAAAAAAACTCATAAATTTGAAGAAAAACTCACATGACATCATAAATTTACGGGAATAATTACGGTGCAGATGAGTACAGATGAGTGCGGATGAAAAAAAAATGAAAAAAGACTTAAATTTATAAAAAAAGTTTTACATTTCCGAGTTTAAACTCATAATTTCCTGAGATTAAAGTCAGAAATTTACAAACGAGTTGTAAAGTTACAAGAAAAAAAACTCCTAAATTTGAAGAAAAACCCTTATGATGTTGGAAATTTCTAAGAAAAAAAGGAAAAAGACTTAAATTTACAAAAAAAATTTACATTTCCGAGTTTAAACTCATAATTTCCTGAGACTAAAGTCAGAAATTTACAAACAAGTTGTAAAGTTACAAGAAAAAAAAACTCCTATATTTGAAAAAAAAAAACCTTATGATGTTGGAAATTTCTAAGAAAAAAAGAAAAAAGAAAAACTTGAAGAAATTTGAAGAAAAACTCATATAAAGTCGTAAATTTACCAAAAAAAAAATCCTAAATTTGAAGAAAAACCCTTATGATGTTGGAAATGTCTAAAAAAAAAAAAAAGAAGACTTAAATTTATGGAAAGAAAAAGTTTTACATTTCCGAGTTTAAACTCATAATTTCCTGAGACTAAAGTCAGAAATTTACAAACAAGTTGTAAAGTTACAAGAAAAAAACTCATAAATTTGAAGAAAAACTCACATGACATCATAAATTTACGGGAATAATTACGGTGCAGATGAGTACAGATGAGTGCGGATGAAAAAAAAATGAAAAAAGACTTAAATTTATAAAAGAAGTTTTACATTTCCGAGTTTAAACTCATAATTTCCTGAGATTAAAGTCAGAAATTTACAAACGAGTTGTAAAGTTACAAGAAAAAAAACTCCTAAATTTGAAGAAAAACCCTTATGATGTTGGAAATTTCTAAGAAAAAAAGGAAAAAGACTTAAATTTACAAAAAAAATTTACATTTCCGAGTTTAAACTCATAATTTCCTGAGACTAAAGTCAGAATTTTACAAACAAGTTGTAAAGTTACAAGAAAAAAAAACTCCTAAATTTGAAGAAAAACTCATGTAAAGTCGTAAATTTACAAAAAAAAATCCTAAATTTGAAGAAAAACTCACATGACATCATAAATTTTAAGAGAAAAATGACCCACATTTACAAAAAAAATTAAATTGTCTGAAGTCATAAATTCACAAGAGTAAAGTCAAAATGTTACGAGAATAAAGTTTTACATTTACAAGAAAAAACTCATAAATTAAAAGAAAAACTCACATGACATCGTAAATTTTAAGAGAAAAATAACCCACATTTACATTTTTTTTTACATTTTCTAAAGTCATAAATTCACAAGAATAAAGTCAGAATGTTACAAGAATAAAGTTTTAAATTTACAAGAAAAAAACCTCCTAAATTAAAAGAAAAACTCATAAAGTCGTAAATTTACAAAAAAACTCCTAAATTTGAAGAAAAACTCACACGACATCGTAAATTTTAAAAGAAAAATGACCCACATTTACAAAAAAAATTGTCTAAAGTCATAAATTCACAAGAGTAAAGTCAGAATGTTGCGTGAATAAAGTTTTAAATTTACAAGAAAAAAACTCAGTCGTAAACTTACAAAAAAAATCCTAAATTTGAAGAAAAACTCACAACATCGTAAATTTTAAAAGAAAAATGACCCACATTTACAAAAAACATTTTTGGCTAAAGTCATAAATTCACAAGAATAAAGTCAGAATGTTACGAGAATAAAATTTTAAAATTTACAAGAAAAAAAACTCCTAAATTAAATTAAAAACGGGTACAAAGTCATACAAAAATACCTAAATTAACCAAAGAAGGGTAAAGTTGTGAATCTACAAAAAAAATCAAAAATTTACAAAAATAATGTAAAAAAAAAAATTGTTATTTTTTTTTAATTTATGATTTTTTTGTCCTTGTAAACTTGTAGTTGTACAACTTTGTTCTCAAAATCTCATATTATTATTATTATTTATTTATTTTTAACATGGCCATAAAACTCAATTGCAGCATTAGCGTTGTTGCCAATAACGGCACACAGTGAAGGTTGTTTACAGGAAGCTAAACAGCTAGTCAGCAAGCGTTGTAGTGGAAAACACCGCCCCCCTAGTGTTTTGGTAGAGAATTGCGAATCACAAACTTGACACACGCGTGTGCGTCGGTTAGCTAGTTTTTTTGGTTAAAGTTTAAAAATGACGCCGGTAAGATTACTCGATAACTTACGATTATTTGGAAGTGATTGTTCGTAAAGATCCGATATGGCGGTGAGATCAGCAACGTTCCGTCGTCTTTCCCACCTTTTTTATCAATAATAATCAATAACAAAATCCCACCATTTGCCTACAAGTAACACTAACCAAGGTGAAGTGACACTAACCAAGGTTCCCATCCAACCAGGAAGCATATATGTGCATTATTAACATAACGTAGCACATCTTTGTATAGAAAATATTCCTGTATGTATTGGACGTGATAAGACGCCGTACTTTGATTTTTCCCAGCCGTATCGTATCGTTCCGATTCCGTCTAGATTAAGAAATGTGATCTCCGAGCGCTGCCAAAATTCCAAAAAAAAAAAAAACCTCAACCCCTTCCATGTGATCCTGGATCCATACCAAACCCAGACAATGTTGTTCTGTACGTCCACACGTTTCCTCTGCGCTTCCCGGACTGACAGGATGGAGAATCTGAGGAGATGTGGTGTTGTTGGAACCCCCTGACCCTTGACCCCTGACCCCTTCCGTGTATCGGTGCTGCATATATGACTCCGATCTGAACTCGCTTTCTCTCTTTGAAAGCCGCAGAGAGAAAAAGCAAACATTTTTTTTCATTGAAGTATGACATGGGACGGTTAGGTCGATCCATGCAGATAGCGATACCAATGGTGGTATCGATACCAGAGCGATACTCCTTTGTGGGATATTGTAATATTTCCGAGGTGTTGCTCTTTTTTTCACTCATTTTTGTGATAGTATTTTTTTTCATACTCAAAACTTCATTTTCCAAAAATGACTTTATTTTAAAAGCTTTTAAAAAAAAAAATTATTAGATATTTTCTATTTCAACTTCTTGTGATGATGATTTTATTCCCATAATATTTTGACTTTATTCCGTTAATATTATACATTTTTCCACAACCTCATTTTTCCCAAAATTACAACTTTATTCATTGTTTTGTTTATGGTAATTTTTTAACTTTAAAAACTGGTATTTTTACTTTACTCTTTAGTCTGAATATTTTGACTTTATTCTTGTAAAATTATTGTTGAATTTTTATTTTTTTTAAATGTTTTTATATTTTTCTTTTGAGGATTTATTTTTTGAATGTGCCACGGACCAAAATAAAAACAACTGTGAGCTGCAAATGGCCCCCGGGGCCGCACTTTGGACACCACTGTTATATTTGGCTGTCATATTTTGACTTTATTCTCATAGATGACAGCTGTTTTATTAATTTCTGTATATTTTTTTCATGTAATTTTTGACTCGTTTCTGGTAACCGGTATATTCTGCAATTTTATAATTTTCTCCACAAGCAATTTTTCCCAAAATTACTATTTTATTCACTTTTTTTGTTTATGGTAATTTTTTAACTTTAAAACTGGTATTTTTACTCTGAATATTGGAGCGATTAGAACTTTTTAGTCTGAATATTTTGACTTTATTCTTGTAAAATTATTGTTGAATTTTTATTTTTTTTTAAATGTTTTTATATTTTTCTTTTGAGGATTTATTTTTTGAATGTGCCACCGACCAATATAAAAACAACTGTGAGCTGCAAATGGCCCCCAGGGCCGCACTTTGGACACCAGTGTTATATTTGGCTGCCATTTTCTTCAGTCATATTTTGACTTTATTCTCATAGATGACAGCTGTTTTATTAATTTCTGTATATTTATTTCATGTAATTTTTAACTCGTTTCTGGTAACCGGTATATTCTGCAATTTTATAAGTTTCTCCACAAGCAATTTTTCCCAAAATTACTATTTTATTCACTTTTTTTATTTCTCATCATAGCACGACTTCATAAAATAGAATCTTTTTTATTTAATGTTTGAACTTTATTTTTTTGTCATATTCTCAGAAAATTTTGGACCTTTTTTTTGTTGGATTATAACTAGAAAACCAATATGCCGATATCATCCAACTCTCAATTTACGATATCGATATCAGCCAATACAAATATGTGTAATATGTAACATGTCCCCTTGTGTCATATACAGCATTTTTTCATCAGTTTTCATGATCAGGAAAAAAAAATCGGATTCCGATATCATCTGATATTGCATATTTATGCTGATATCAGGCCAATAAGTATTGGACATCCCTACTTTGTTCCTATGGTAAAAATTAAAAATTAAAAAAAAAAATTAAAACAATTAAAAACAATTTAAAAAATTTAAAAACGATTTAAAAAAATTAAAAACTATTTCAAAAAAATTGAAAAAAATAAAAAAATAATTTTTAAAACGGCAAACATGCGACTAAAATGACATTTCCCTGTCAAAATATTATCGCTAACGATATTTATCAGACATCCCTGACTACAACTTTTTCGTCATATTTTAGCTTCCCACTTGTACAATTACTGTGGAATTTTACATTTTTGCTGTTTTTTTTTAAGTTCTATTTTTATAAATGTGCCGCGGGCCAGTAAAGAAACAATTGCGGGTCGCAAAGGGCCCATGGGCCACACTTTGGACACCAATGTTATTTAGATAGTTCAAAACATTTCGTAGCTACGATACCTGCCCCCTGTAGTGTCTGGACTTGGTATCAAAACCTGATCTTGGTATCAAAAAAATCCATATCTGTATCGTGATATCGTGGGTATGGATCATACCCACGATATCACGATACAGGTGTGGATTTTTTTTTGATATCACGCAGGTGACAAAGGTTATATTTTTAGGTTTTATTGTGAAAACAACAGAGAGGATGCATTCATGGTCTGCGGGAACTTTGGCGTGTCAACGGAACGCAGAAGATCCCTTTTATCTTTTTAACGTGAGCGTTTAAGAGCGCCGCAGGGGGAACGGCGAAGGTTGTAAAGCTGCGTTCCCGTCTGAGGCGGCTCGACGCTTGCGTGAGTCTCACGCCGACCTTCGCTGACTTCTAACGCTTCCTGTCTTTCACTCCTCCAGATCCTGGATCATGTGACCCCCCGTCTCATGCCCGCCGTTTGGACGTTTCACGAGTTGGAGCAAAAGGTGGGCTGAAGTATGACTTCTACCTCACTCGGGGAGGGGGTGGAAGGGGGGCTCTTGGGGCAGGGTTTCACACCTCAACCCGGGAGACCACAGCGGGGACACATTCTTGTCTGGACAGGATGTTAATGAAAGAAAAACACACGCAATCCAGCCGGCTTAAGTCTTAAGCCTCCTTCCACTGCCTGCCCCGGCTTGGCTTCAAAAGCTCTTCTCGCATACAGGATCTTTGACTTTCCCTTTTTGCCGTACGGACTTAAAAACAGCAGAGCCGGCCTGTCGCATACGAGATCTTTGTATGCCATTTTTGGAGTAGGTGCTTCAAAAATATTACAGCACTCCGACTCCTCTCATGCAGGGGATCTTGGACTAGTTTTTTTTTTAAGTAGGCCCTTTACTGTCACATATAGGGTCTTGGACTAGCATTTTTGGATTAAGTTAGGTCCTTAAAAAAACGTCCTGTCATACAGAGGATCTTTGACTAGCATATTTTGTAAGTCTAAAGAGCAAAGCATGGATCTTGGACTAGCATTTTTGGATTAGGTCCTTAAAAAACATCCTGTCATACAAAGGATCTTTGACTAGCGTATTTTGTAAGTCTAAAGAGCAAAGCATGGATCTTGGACTAGCATTTTTGGATGAGGTCCTTAAAAAACATCCTGTCATACGGAGGATCTTTGACTAGCCTATTTTGTAAGTCTAAAGAGCAAAGCATGGATCTTGGACTAGCATTTTTGGATGAGGTCCTTAAAAAACATCCTGTCATACGGAGGATCTTTGACTAGCCTATTTTGTAAGTCTAAAGAGCAAAGCATGGATCTTGGACTAGCATTTTTGGATGAGGTCCTTAAAAAACATCCTGTCATACGGAGGATCTTTGACTAGCCTATTTTGTAAGTCTAAAGAGCAAAGCATGGATCTTGGACTAGCATTTTTGGATGAGGTCCTTAAAAAACATCCTGTCATACGGAGGATCTTTGACTAGCCTATTTTGTAAGTGTAAAGAGCAAAGCATGGATCTTGGACTAGCATTTTTGGACGAGGTCCTTAAAAAACATCCTGTCATACAGAGGATCTTTGCCTAGCGTATTTTGTAAGTTTAAAGAGCAAAGCATGACTGTTACATAGAGGATCTTGGACTAGCATTTTTTGGATTAGGTCCTTAAAAAAACATCCTGTCACACGGAGGATCTTTGACTAGCGTATTTTGTAAGTCTAAAGAGCAAAGCATGGATCTTGGACTAGCATTTTTGGATGAGGTCCTTAAAAAAACATCCTGTCATACAGAGGATCTTTGACTAGCGTATTTTGTAAGTTTAAAGAGCAAAGCATGACTGTTACATAGAGGATCTTGGACCCTGGTCACGTTGAGGCTCTTGGACTAACATTTTTGCAGTCAGTCCTTAAAAAACATCAGAGTCCCCTGGTCACGTAGAGGCTCTTGAACTAGCATTTTTGCGGTCGGTCCTTTAAAAAACAAAAACATCAGAGTCCCCTGGTCACGTAGAGGCTCTTGGACTAGCATTTTTGCAGTCGGTCCTTTAAAAAAACATCAGAGTCCCCTGGTCACGTAGAGGATCTTGGACTAGCGTTTTTTGCTGTCAGTCCTTAAAAAAAACATCAGAGTCCCCTGGTCACGTAGAGGATCTTGGACTAGCGCTTTTGCAGTCAGTCCTTAAAAAAAAACATCAGAGTCCCCTGGTCACGTACAGGATCTTGGACTAGCAAACCCGGGGCTGACCCGGCGGCGTTCAGGGAAAGGATGTTTACCGACGTGCCGCTGATCGCCATCAAAACACGGCAGAGTTGAGCTCATCTCCTCATGTGCTGATGAAAGCGTGCTCTCTCCAAAAACACAACATGTGAGGCCCAGGCAGCCCTTCAACCCCCCCATCCGACCCCCCCCAATGGCCTCCCCCACTCCCACATCTCCAGATTCATGTCTCGCTTTTTGCTGTGAGTGACGTTATCAGTGCAGGGCTGCAGATGTTGAAGGAACCACCGGCTCGTGTTGCTAGCAAGGAATTTTTGGAATTGTATGTAGCGTGTACTATAAAGTATTTAGTAAAGTATGTAGTACTTTTCTGATGTCAAAACTTACCTGCACGCGAGCTTCCGTCAGGTCGGTCCTGAGTGCCAGCTGCTCGCGGGCGTAAACGTCGGGGTAGTGAGTCTTCTGGAAGACCTTCTCCAGCTCTTCCAGCTGGTAGCTGGTGAAGGTGGTGCGGTTGCGTCTCTTCTTGCCCTTGTTGCTCTCGCCGCCATCGCCTTTGTCGTGCGGGCTGGCCAAGTCGCCGCCCGTCGGCCTATCAGACGCCGTCTTCACACCCTGGTAGCTGGCCTCCATTGTTAAATGGTCCGAGAGTGGAGTCAAGTCCGAGTCCGGTAGATTGGAAGTCTCTTTACCTGGAAGACGGAGAGATGAAGCATTAAAAAAAAACAAAAAAAAACAATGAATACAATTGTAATTTTGTTAAAAAATTGTTTGTGGATAAAGTTAGAATGTTACCTGAATAAAGTTATAATTACAAGAAAAAAACAACAACAGTAGAAATGAAAATTTTGCGTAAAAGCCAAAAAATATTAAGAGAAAAAATCTGGCACTAAATATAACAAGGCTATCCAAACTGCGGCCCGGTGGTCATTTTAGCTCACAGTTGTTTTTTTATATACTATATATATATATATATAATTTATTTAAAATTAGAGCCATCTAGGCATAAAATAACACCCCTATAGTCACGGTTACACTCCTATTACCCAATATAGTAGACATAATAAGGAAAATGAGACATTAAAAAAAACTTGTTTATAAACTAAATACATTTTCTTAACATTATTAGAGCTGTCTAGACATAAAATAGCACCCCTATAGTCGCATTTACTCTCCTATTACCCAAAATAGTAGACATAAGAGAAATGAGACATTAAAAAAACTTGTTTATAACCTTCTAAATACATTTTCTCAATATTATTAGAGCCCTCTAGACATAAAATAACACCCCTATAGTCACATTTACTCTCCTATTGCCCAAAATAGTAGACATAAGAGAAATGAGACATTAAAAAAAGTTTATAACCTTCTAAATACATTTCTTAACATTATTAGAGCTCTCTAGACATAAAATAGCACCCCTATAGTCGCATTTACTCTCCTATTACCCAAAATAGTAGACATAAGAGAAATGAGACATTAAAAAAACTTGTTTATAACCTTCTAAATACATTTTCTTAATATTATTAGAGCCCTCTAGACAAAATAACACCCCTATAGTCACTGTTACACTGCTATTACCCAATATAGTAGACATAATAAGGAAAATGAGACGTTAAAAAAAATTGTTAATAACCTAAATACATTTTCTTAACATTATTAGAGCCCTCTAGACATAAAATAACACCCCTATAGTCACGGTTACACTCCTATTACCCAATATAGTAGACATAACAAGAAAAATGAGACATAGAAAAGCAGTTCAAAATATTTTCTTTTAAAGTTAGAGCCCTCTAGATATAAAATAACACCCCTATAGTCATATTTACGCTCCTATTACCCAAAATAGGAGACATAATAAGAGAACACGATGACGCACTAATGGATTTGAATCGTGATCAATCTGAAGCCATAAGTGTGGCGTCTTGCAGCTCTTAGCGGTTTTGAGGAGTACGTTCACATGTCAGAGCTAAACTTTACCACCATTGGCGGCATCCAAACGTTTTCCATTAAAATGACAGTCGCTTGGCAACGTGGTCTGACCCATAATTCAATGGCGGGATTATGACAGGGTGGAGCAAATGCATTTCTTGGTTTTCACTTGCGAAATGTGTTGGCACTGAAGATTCATATGAGCGCTGATTTTTTTTTTTTTTTTTCTGTCTGCATGCGTGATCCGTGATGGATGGGGGCTGGGTGGCTGGGTGGCTGGCTGCATGGATCCACGACTGCTTCATAGATCATTTATGTCATGTGATGCACTGAGGTAAGGACATTCTGACTCCATATGACATGCTGTAAAGTGGCAGTATGCGGGGCGTCACCTGACCTGTCACCATTCATCGTTTTCTGGCAACCAAAAAGTAAACACACGCACTTGCTTGTCATTGCTGCACCCAAAACACTCAAACCTCAGACAGATCTGTGCTCGTCAATCATAGTGTCCGTTACAACCATACATAGTTTACACTTAAACGCCTCACTGGGGACTTTTACCTAACGATCGTGATGATTGGACAGCATATCTTTTTTTTTTGTATTTATCCCCTGGTCACGTAGAGGATCTTGGACTAGCGTTTTTGCAGTCTGTCCTTAAAAAAAACATCAGAGTCCTGTAGAGGCTCTTGGACTAGCATTTTTGCAGTCAGTCCTTAAAAAAACATCAGAGTCCATTGGTCATGTAGAGGATCTTGGACTAATGTTTTTGCTGTCTGTCCTTAAAAAGAAACATAAGAGTCCCCTGGTCACGTAGAGGATCTTGGACTAACGTTTTTGCTGTCTGTCCTTAAAAAGAAACATAAGAGTCCCCTGGTCATGTAGAGGCTCTTGGACTAGCATTTTTGCAGTCGGTCCTTAAAAAACATCAGAGTCCCCTGGTCACGTAGAGGATCTTGGACTAGCATTTTTGCATTCGGTCCTTAAAAAAAACATCAGAGTCCCCTGGTCATGTAGAGGCTCTTGGACTAGCATTTTTGCAGTCGGTCCTTAAAAAAAACAGAGTCCCATGATCACGTTGAGGCTCTTGGACTAGCATTTTTGCAGTCAGTCCTTAAAAAAACATCAGAGTCCCCTGGTCACGTAGAGGATCTTGGACTAGCGTTTTTGCAGTCAGTCCTTAAAAAAACATCAAAGTCCCCTGGTCACGTAGAGGATCTTGGACTAGCGTTTTTGCAGTCAGTTCTTGAAAAAACATCAGAGTCCCCTGGCCACGTAGAGGATCTTGGACTAGCGTTTTTGCAGTCAGTCCTTAAAAAAAAAACATCAGAGTCCCCTGGTCATGTAGAGGCTCTTGGACTAGCGTTTTTGCTGTCTGTCCTGAAAAAAACATCAGAGTCCCCTGGTCACGTAGAGGATCTTGGACTAGCATTTTTGCATTCGGTCCTTAAAAAAAACATCAGAGTCCTGTAGAGGCTCTTGGACTAGCATTTTTGCAGTCGGTCCTTAAAAAAACATCAGAGTCCCCTGGTCACGTAGAGGATCTTGGACTAGGATTGGATTAGGTTAGGTCCTTAAAAAAATCCTGTCATACGGAGGATCTTTGACTAGCGTATTTTGTAAGTCGAAAGAGCAAAGCATGGATCTTGGACTAGCATTTTTGGATGAGGTCCTTAAAAAACATCCTGTCATACAGAGGATTTTTGACTGGCGTATTTTGTAAGTTTAAAGAGCAAAGCATGAATGTTACATAGAGGATCTTGGACCCTGGTTACGTTGAGGCTCTTGGACTAGCGTTTTTGCAGTCAGTCCTTAAAAAAACATCAGAGTCCCTTGGTCACGTAGAGGATCTTGGACTAGCGTTTTTGCAGTCAGTCCTTAAAAAACCATCAGAGTCCCTTGGTCATGTAGAGGCTCTTGGACTAGCATTTTTGCAGTCGGTCCTTAAAAAACATCAGAGTCCCCTGGTCATGTAGAGGCTCTTGGACTAGCATTTTTGCAGTCGGTCCTTAAAAAAACAGAGTCCCATGATCACGTTGAGGCTCTTGGACTAGCATTTTTGCAGTCAGTCCTTAAAAAAACATCAAAGTCCCCTGGTCACGTAGAGGATCTTGGACTAGCGTTTTTGCTGTCTGTCCTTAAAAAAACATGAGAGTCCCCTGGTCACGTAGAGGATCTTGGACTAGCGTTTTTGCTGTCGGTCCTTAAAAAAAACATCAGAGTCCCCTGGTCACGTAGAGGATCTTGGACTAGTGTTTTTGCTGTCTGTCCTTAAAAAAAACATCAGAGTCCCCTGGTCACATAGAGGATCTTGAACTAGCGTTTTTGCTGTCTGTCCTTAAAAAAAACATCAGAGTCCCCTGGTCATGTAGAGGATCTTGGACTAGCATTGGATTAGGTTAGGTCCTTAAAAAAAACATCAGAGTCCCCTGGTCATGTAGAGGATCTTGGACTAGCATTTTTGCAGTCGGTCCTTAAAAAAAACATCAGAATCCCCTGGTCACGTTGAGGCTCTTGGACTAGCATTTTTGCAGTCAGTCCTTAAAAAACATCAGAGTCCCCTGGTCACGTAGAGGATCTTGGACTAACGTTTTTGCTGTCTGTCCTTAAAAAAAACATAAGAGTCCCCTGGTCATGTAGAGGCTCATGGACTAGCATTTTTGCAGTCGGTCCTTAAAAAACATCAGAGTCCCCTGGTCACGTAGAGGATCTTGGACTAGCATTTTTGCAGTCGGTCCTTAAAAAAACAGAGTCCCATAATCACGTTGAGGCTCTTGGACTAGCATTTTTGCAGTCAGTCCTTAAAAAACCATCAGAGTCCCCTGGTCACGTAGAGGCTCTTGGACTAGCATTTTTGCAGTCGGTCCTTAAAAAAAAGACCTCAGACCTCTCCTGTGACAGAGGATCTTGAACTCACATTCTTGCGATAGGTCCTTTAAAAATGGCAGAGCGCTTTGTGGAAGCCAGCGGAAGCCATGCGTCCATGCATGACGGCGTTCAGGGTCACATGTTCGCTGGAGCCTATCCTCGGCTTGGTTGAAATACGCATCCAAAATTCTTGTGTGAGAGGCAGCATATGTTGCACCAAAGCGTTACCGTGACAAACCTCGGCTTCTGCTCTGAGTCACACGGCCGGAAGCAACCATTCATCGCATCAAAAATCTGGGCTTTGACTGGGATCGTCCATGCAGATGTATCCAAAACACTCAAATATTGCTGGTTTTTTAATGTTTTTAGTATTCTTATAATATTCATAAAACAATTATTTTATTATGATTTAGCTGGAAAAAAAATCAAACATTTATTTTGCCCAAATTGCAGTTTTGTTTTGTTTATCTTACTTTTAATTTTTTTTTTTTTGTTAAATTTAAAATAAAAATAAAAAATAAAAATGTTTTAATTAAAAATTTATTCTTATGAAATGACTGCTCATCTTTCTTCCCTTTCATTTTTTTAAGGTTTGCTTTTTTTTAATGGTATTTTTAGAAAGTGCCGAGGGCCAATGAAAGAAAAAAACAACCACGGGCCGCACTTTGAACACCCTACTGAAAAATGATAGGAGGCGGGGGGCCACATTTACTTTTTCTAGAAGAAAAAAAAACGCCTATTGGTATGAATTTGAACACTTTTTTTGCTTGTTTTTCCTGTTTTGTTGCTTTTATAATTTTTTTTTTGGAAAAAATATTTTATAATATAATTTTTTTATATAATAATTATTATTAATAATAGGAAGAATAATATTATCAGTATATATAATGTATATTATAATGCATATTATAATATGTTTACAGTAAACGTATTAATAATAATAATTGTTATTATTATATATGTATTTGCTTCAGACTGAAAACTGCAAAAAAATTCAGAATAATTTATTATAATTTATTTTTATATATTTATATAATATATATATAATAATGATTTTATAAATTATTTTTTACTTGAACATCCTAACTTCATATATGTATTTGTATGTATTACATTTAATTTTTTTATGTACATAATTCATAAATAATATTAATAATTTCATGACTTATTTTTGCAGTGGGTGCCCTTTTTTCTGGCTTGAGCATGTGACCTCTAAAATGTCTGCGCACGGGTCTGCTCCCAAGCGGTGGTGCGCCAAAGAAAAGGAAAGCCATCACCCGATTGCTTGACTACGGCAACCATCTGAATGCTAATGAATCCTCGGAGGGGAGGGGGTCATGGATTCTGTGCACTGTCACCTGTAACTAAGGTAACGCTATTTTTCCTCATCGTACTTTTTTTTTTTAACGAAGTAGGATTGAAACTCCGAAGACAAGAGTGAAGGTTTGAGTAGCTTCCACAGGACAGTAAACGTGGAAGGAAAGAATGCCTTCTTGGTCTTTAGGGGGTTGTTTTACGGTCTGGGGAGAGGGGGGGGGGGCGAGGCTTTGCGAGGGGAACGGTGCTGCAGGTGGACGTAGGAAACACTGGAGTTAAAAGCTGAAGACTAAGGGCATAAAATAGGACTAAAAAGATAAAAACATTACACTGGAGTTAAAAGCTGAAGACCAAGAGCATAAAATAGGACTAAAAAGATCAAAAACATAACACTGGAGTTAAAAGCTAAAGACCAAGAGCATAAAATAGGACTAAAAACATAACACTGGAGTTAAAAGCTGAAGACCAAGAGCATAAAATAGGACTAAAAAGATGAAACATAACACTGGAGTTAAAAGCTGAAGACTGAGGGCATAAAATAGGACTAAAAAGATAAAAAACATAACACTGGAGTTAAAAGCTGAAGACCAAGAGCATAAAATAGGACTAAAAACATAACACTGGAGTTAAAAGCTGAAGACCAAGAGCATGAAATAGGACTAAAAAGAGAAAAACATAACACTGGAGTTAAAAGCTGAAGACCAAGAGCATAAAATAGGACTAAAAAGAGAAAAACATAAGTTAAAAGCTGAAGACTAAGAGCATAAAATTGGACTGAAAAGATAAAAACATAACACTGGAGTTAAAAGCTGAAGACTAAGAGCATAAAATAGGACTAAAAAGATAAAAACCATAACACTGGAGTTAAACCTGAAGACCAAGAGCATAAAATAGGACTAAAAAGATCAAAAACATAACACTGGAGTTAAAAGCTGAAGACCAAGAGCATAAAATAGGACTCAAAACATAACACTGGAGTTAAAAGCTGAAGACCAAGAGCATACAATAGGACTAAAAAGATTAAAAAAAACATAACACTGGAGTTAAAAGCTGAAGACCAAGAGCATAAAATAGGACTAAAAAGATAAAAAACATAACACTGGAGTTAAAAGCTGAAGACCAAGAGCATAAAATAGGACTAAAAACATAACACTGGAGTTAAAAGCTGAAGACCAAGAGCATGAAATAGGACTAAAAAGAGAAAAACATAACACTGGAGTTAAAAGCTGAAGACCAAGAGCATAAAATAGGACTAAAAAGAGAAAAACATAAGTTAAAAGCTGAAAACTAAGAGCATAAAATTGGACTGAAAAGATAAAAACATAACACTGGAGTTAAAAGCTGAAGACTAAGAGCATAAAATAGGACTAAAAAGATAAAAACCATAACACTGGAGTTAAACCTGAAGACCAAGAGCATAAAATAGGACTAAAAAGATCAAAAACATAACACTGGAGTTAAAAGCTGAAGACCAAGAGCATAAAATAGGACTCAAAACATAACACTGGAGTTAAAAGCTGAAGACCAAGAGCATACAATAGGACTAAAAAGATTAAAAAAAACATAACACTGGAGTTAAAAGCTGAAGACCAAGAGCATAAAATAGGACTAAAAAGATAAAAAACATAACACTGGAGTTAAAAGCTGAAGACCAAGAGCATAAAATAGGACTAAAAACATAACACTGGAGTTAAAAGCTGAAGACCAAGAGCATGAAATAGGACTAAAAAGAGAAAAACATAACACTGGAGTTAAAAGCTGAAGACCAAGAGCATAAAATAGGACTAAAAAGAGAAAAACATAAGTTAAAAGCTGAAGACTAAGAGCATAAAATTGGACTGAAAAGATAAAAACATAACACTGGAGTTAAAAGCTGAAGACTAAGAGCATAAAATAGGACTAAAAAGATAAAAACCATAACACTGGAGTTAAACCTGAAGACCAAGAGCATAAAATAGGACTAAAAAGATCAAAAACATAACACTGGAGTTAAAAGCTGAAGACCAAGAGCATAAAATAGGACTCAAAACATAACACTGGAGTTAAAAGCTGAAGACCAAGAGCATACAATAGGACTAAAAAGATTAAAAAAAACATAACACTGGAGTTAAAAGCTGAAGACCAAGAGCATAAAATAGGACTAAAAAGATAAAAACATAACACTGGAGTTAAAAGCTGAAGACCAAGAGCATAAAATAGGACTAAAAAGATAAAAACACAAGAAATGTTTAAAAATATTAGTTAAAAGCCTGATTAAAAAGGTATTCAGCCACTTTTGTGGACGAGCGAGGAGACGATTGACCTGCTGTCAACTTTAAGCGTGATCCGGAAATCGTCCAAGTGTCTCACCAGCACAATTACATTTTTTTTTTTTTTAACTAAAAGCGACCATGTGCGATGCTCACTTTGAAACGCAGCTCTGCTGACGGAGCAGAGATGATCTATCTCAGCAGGCCGTGTCACGTTTATGGACCGCCAAAAGAATCCGTGAAGTCCAAGGCTGATAAATCACTTTTTCCCCTTCTCCGCACACCCCCCCCGCCCTCACCCTTGTCTCCCTTCCAACGCTTCCCTCACCCGCTGAAGCAACCGCCGACATCCTTCATCTTGTCTTTTTTTTTTTTTACTGCTCTGATTGGAGCACAACATTCCATCGGAGTGGGGGCGGGACATTTTGCCAGAACATTTTGTTGTTCCTACGCAGGCGTGCTTCCGAAGATACGTTTTGCCGTGAAAACGGACTTAGAAACAATAACAATCTTTCACAACGACCATCGACTAAACGCTCGACTTTCGGGACGGCGGAACCCATTTATGATGACAAAAAGGCATGGGTCATGGGGTCAAACACAAGGCCTGGGGGCCCGATTCGACCCGCCATGTCGTTTTATGTGGCCCGTGAATAATGCATGTCAAAATTACAAAATATATATATATTTTTTGTATTTATATATTAAATACAATATATATATTATATATAATATTTATTTATTTAAATTTTTTTATTATTTTTTAAAATATTTTTAGCTATATTTTATATTTTTTTAAAAATTTTATGTAGTTAATTTCTTTATTATTCATTTATTCTTTTTTATGTACAAAAATTACAAATTCATGTATTTAAAAAAAGTTAATTAAATTAAATATATTAAATATTATTAAATTATTATTATTAAATTATTATTATTAAATATATTTATATTCATACGCATTTTCTTAATTATTTTAAAATTATTAATTCAAAAACTTCTCATTAGAATGTATGTAATATAAAATAAAAAAAAATAAAAAAAATATATAGAACATAGAATTACACAATAATACAAATAAGACTAATAATAATAAATAAATGATAATTTAATTTCATCATTATTTTAATTAATAGACACATATAGAAACACCGTTATCATGCTTACGCTAGCATGTTAGCATTGTGAGTATGTAACGTTAACATAGTAGCAGTTCTAGTCGTTTTCATGGGTAGACACTTATATGAGCACGATCATGCTAGGTGTTAGCATGCTAACAGTAACATGTTAGCTTTGCTAGCATGCTAAAATTTGCAAATTGGAAATAGTTGGAAATTAAGAAAAACTAACACAAATGTACAAATTTTACCCCAAAAAAAATAGTAAGCAAGACGTCACAATTTTATGAGAATATTGCAATATTATGATGTCATTTTTGTAGCACAAGTATTAAAGTAGAACTCTTTACCGCCATGGAAGACCACTTTGTATTTTATTGGCTTTGTATTTTACAGTCTTTTGGACTGATTGTTAGAATTTTACAACCTGTGCTGTTTTTATGCATTTTTTGCTGTATCTGTCTTGTAAAACATTGCCTGTGGAACCTGGTTGGCCGTTGTCTGTGGAAAAAATGCCACATAAAAATAATCCACTCTTCCAAATAACACAGCTACTTAGTGCGGAAGAATATCGACTATAAAATGTAAACGCGTACACGAGTGATGTTAGAATGTAGAATCTATTCACGAAACTATATTTTTTTTTTTTTTATTTTAACATTATTTTTTAAATTATATTTTTAGCTATTATATTTTTTTTTTACATTTTTAAAATAGTTAATTTCTTTATTATTAATTTATTCTTTTTTATGTACAAAAAATTACAAATTCATGTATTTAAAAAAGTAAATATATTTACATATGTATATTAAATATATTTATATTCATACAATTTTTCTTCATTATTTTAAAATTATTAATAAAAAATGTCTCAAGAATGTATGTATGATAAAATAAAAACAAAAAATATATATATACACACATATATATACATATATACATACATACATATACATATGTACGTACATACATATACATATGTACGTACATACATATATATGTACGTACATACATATATATGTACGTACATACATATATATGTACGTACATACATATATATGTACGTACATACATATGTACGTACATACATATATATACGTACATACATATATATATATATATACGTACATACATATATATATATACGTACATACATATATATATACGTACATACATATATATATACGTACATACATATATATACATACATACATATATATACGTACATACATATATATACGTACATACATATATATACGTACATACATACAAATATATACACATATATACATATATATATACGTACATAAATACATATATACACATACATATATATACTACACATACATATATATATATACACATACATATACATATATACACATACATATATATATAAACACATACATATATACATATATACATACACACATATACATACACACACATATATATATATATATATATATATATAAATTACAAAGAATTAATCCAATAATAAAATTGTCCAGTAATGCAAAAATAAGAAATTCCTGACATTAACTGGGTAAGAAATTGGCCTTTTATCCTATTTTATCCTATTTTGCCGGTTAAGTGTCATTAAAAACACATTAGAGACATGGACTAGACTTGGCTAGTTCTGGGCTGCTCCCACTGGGCCGTGCAACGCGGGCCCTCATGCAAATTGGCCTGCCAGAGCCCAAACTAAACGGGAAAACGATCCCGGGTCCGTGTCACCTCCACTCACGTCAGGGACCTGCTAAAGCCGCTCTCAGTTGTCTGGGACCGTGCCTGCGGCTGCGTCCCATTACGGCTGCGTCCCATTACGGCCGCGTCCCATTACGGCCTGCTACGACCAATCAGCTCCGACGGCCTTCAGTGGATCATATTCAAGTCCGTGAATCTCACCTTTTATCTCTTCAATTGCCGTGGTTCGCTCGCGAAAATCCATTCCGCTTATTAAAGACGTAAGATGATCCATCAACACTGTGGTGCGTTCAAGGACAGCCGAGCAAAGAACGAAATCATGAAAATGAAAACGATTTTTTTTTTGTGGGGAGGAACAATTTTCGCACATTTTCAGGACAGTGAATGTCGAATTGCGAAATAGCGAGGGGTCGCTGTACACCGTGGGTGCCCAAAGTGGGGCCTCGGGGCCATTTGCGGTCCGCAGCTTGCATTTAGGAGCCTGCGTTATATTGTAAAAATAGAAAAACATTAAAAAAAGAGCAAAAAGTCATGATAATATTAGTTTTTAACCTGCTTAAAAAAATGATATCAAATTGGCCTTGGAATCTTTAGATTTTTCCGTTAGAAAAAAACGGGAAAGACGGAACACATGGAATACACAGTACAGATATTGTCGTGAAGAATACTGCAGTACTATACCAGTATCATACTGCATGGTCCAACCGGAGCCCGGGTGTTGCAAAGAACCGCGTGCTGACATTACAAGGCCTCAAATGGATTTTCTCTGGTGTGGGTGCGTGGGGGGGGGGCAAGCGCCCCCCCACCCCCACCCCCGTCTTCCCCCCACCAAACAGATGAGACGGGAAGCTAAAGGTCACACGCCGAAGGGAGACACGGACACATCAAACGAGGAAACCTGTTATCTCTGGAGGATCACAAAGACGTGGGGCTGGGGGTCGGGGGTGGGCGGCGGGTTGGGTGGGGGGGTGCTGTCAGGACTGGACTGGGAATCCTCCCATGAGACCCCCTTCCATGCAAGACTTCCACCCACCGCTGGTACTAAAAATATTCAATTATTGTTACACTGCCGTCTATTGTTGGATTTATTAGGGATGGCCCATAATTATCGGTTACCAATAATCAGCATAAAATGAAATATCGGTTGATATCGCTATCAGATTTTTTCTCCATCATGAAAACCGATATTTTTTAAATGTTGATGTTGATATCGGTATTGACAATTTGACAATATCGGTTGATATCGGTATCTGATTTTTTTTCTCCATCATAAAAAATTATATTTTTTAAATGTTGATGTTGATATCGGTATTGGAAATTGGACAATATCGGTTGATATCGGGATCAGTTTTCTCCATCATGAAAACCGATATTTTAAAAATGCTGATGTTGATATCGGTATCGGAAATTGACAATTGGACAATATCAGTTGATATCGGTATCAGATTTTTTTCTCCATCATAAAAACCGATATTTTTAAAATGTTGATATCAGTATTGGAAATTGGACAATATCGGTTGATATCGGTATCAGATTTTTTCTCCATCATGAAAACTGATATTTTAAAAATGCTGATGTTGATATCGGTATTGGAAATTGGACAATATCGGTCGATATCGGTATCAGATTTTTTTCTCCATCATGAAAACCGATATTTTTAAAATGCTGATGTTGATATCGGTATTGGAAATTGGACAATATCGGTTGATATCTGTATCAGATTTTTTTTTCTCCATCATAAAAACCAATATTTTTAAAATGCTGATGTTGATATCGGTATTGGAAATTGGACAATATCGGTTGATATCGGTATCAGATTTTTTTCTCCATCGTAAAAAACAATATTTTTAAAATGTTGATATCGGTATTGACAATTTGACAATATCGGTTGATATTGGTATCTGATTTCTTTTCTCCATCATAAAAACCGATACTTTTTAAATGTTGATGTTGATATCGGTATTGGAAATTGGACAATATCGGTTGATATCGGTATCAGATTTTTTCCTCCATCATGAAAACCGCTATTTTCAAAATGCTGATGTTGATATCAAATTGGACAATATCAGTTAATATCGGTATCAGGGTTTTTTTTTCTTGATCATGAAAACCAATATTTAAAAAATGTTGATGTTGATATCGGTATCGGAAATTGACAATTGGACAATATCAGTTAATATCGGTATCAGGTTTTTTTTTCTTGATCAAGAAAACCGATATTTCAAAAATGCTGATGTTGATATCGGAAATTGACAATTGGACAGTATCAGTTGATATCAGTATCAAATTTTTTTCTCCATCACAAAAAACGATATTTTAAAAATGCTGATCTTGATATCCGATAATCGGTATATCATTTTTTGGAAAAAAAAACAGCCAATATCGGACATCCCATTCTATATATATACAGTATATATCATATACTGCATATTATTCTATTTATGTGTACATTGTTTACAAATATGATGATCAACAAATGAAAGACAACAAAGTGTACTGCTCCGTATGTACTTGGTACGAGACTGATACCAACATTTGCAGTATCGCCCGGTGACTCAAATACATAATGGGGGGGGGGGTGTATATATATACTGTATATATATATATATTTACACAAGCGTTGTATTATTAGTATTCTGTCACTCATTCTGTCTTTTTTCTCCCTTTATTCATTTTTATTTTTATTTCTAACGTGACGCATGCCACAAATCGCCCCCCGGGCCGCACTTTGGACACCGATTGGGGTTCTCCCATTCAGGTACATCTTTAATTGGATTTTTTTCCCCTGACTGTAAATTCTGCATATTTTACTACTTTGCTGAATGGATGTCTTTTCAAAATAAAATATGAATTCCACCTCTCCTCTGATGACATTATAGATATTGAAAAATATAGAAAAATTATTGTGACGTAAATATATTCATTTATTCTCTTTTCTTTTCACTTTTCAGGATGAACTTTGTGTTATTATTTGTATCAGGAGGTCAACATTCTGCATTATTTTTTTTAATTTCTACATTTCTAATATCAACTTTTTATTTATTGTATTATTACTGAACAAGTTATGATTATTACACTTTTTTTCTAATAGGATGAAATAAACTCTGCTTCTTCCTGCTCCTTTTGAAGCGTGGAGCTTTTTTACATCGTTCAACTGTTTGGTGTCCCTACCTGTATCATTTCAGGAAATCATATGAAAAATAATAATAGTAATAATAATAATATGACAATAATAATAAGTCTGAAATTGCAAAAAAAAATTCAAAATAAAATTTCATGACGTGTCATTTCTACTTAGTGTTTTATTTTATTTATGAATTCTCTTTTTATTTTTAATAAAAATAGCTTTTTACATCATTCAACTGTTTGGTGTCCTTACCTATATCATTTCAGGAAATCATATGAAAAATAATAATAGTAATAATAATAATGACAATAATAATAAGTCTGAAATTGCTAAAAAAAAAATTCAAAATAAAATTTCATGACGTGTCATTTCCACTTAGTGTTTTATTTTATTTTTTTTAATTTTATTTATGAATTCTCTTTTTTTAATTTTTAATATAGTTAATTTTCCTCCCGGTCCCCGGTGGGCCGTTACATGGCCACCAAATCCAAGTGGAGCCACTAAGGCCGAAAAACGCCATGCAGGCTCCGAAGACCCGATTATTCAATTTCGATGTGATTAACGCAGATTGTCGCATTAAATGAGCGGTAATTCGATTTCCAAAAAAAAGTTTCATCGACTTTTCAATGATTATGATTTTTTATGTTTTTTTTTTTTTTTTTTTAGGAAAAACGACGCCCCGTGAAGGCCACTCACCGTAGCAGGAGACGATCTCTGCGCCGTGCCGCTCCTCTCCTTCCCGGGGAGGCGTCCTGCAGGAGGACCGGTGCATGAAGAGGTGGAATTTACTGAAAGCAGCCTGTCCGGCATCCAGCGAGTGGCACTCCTGCGGGAAGGGGCTCCGGGACTTGTCTCCTCCGTACGCGTGACCTTTGTATTTGGACTCAGTCCTCAAGTGGTCCTCCTGCTGGTCCCGACCTTGCGCTGCAGGAGGACTGTAAAACGCGTCCATGGAGGTCATGTCGCTGTACGGACTGCAAGTCTCCGAGTCCATGCCTTCCAAAAAAAAAGAAAAATGAAAACTTTCTCTCTCTCTTTTTTTTTTTTTTTTGCACACCCCTTTTCACGCACACGCAAATCACGCACGGACCCGCCGCAGCTGGTTTTGCTTATAAAACCATTCAGACGTTTTGTGTCTTTGAGCAAACACCCCCTCGGGTCTGGGGTCTGACAAAGGGATGAGGATCAGGATCAGGATCAGGATGACCTCCCGTCTCGGTGGAGACCTCTGCCAAGTGTTCGTGACGTGGACTACCGAGGCCGCTTATTAGGAGCAAAGTGCTGCAAAAAAAAAAAAAAGTTTGCCAATAAGGGCGTGACACGTGACATTCACTGCGCGTGGAGATAAATGCGCGAGTGATGGACGGCTAACACCGGAACACAATTTCATGCTTCATCCCAGATGCTGCATTCACGGACAATGACTTCATTTGTTTGCATTCCTAAACATATACTGCTTTGTTTTATGTCCGTTTGGCTTATATCGCATCATAGGAGTCATAAAATAAAAATGTTTTTGTAGTAAAAAAAATCATAAAATATGCACAAAAGGGCCTCCGGTAATAGAAAATATTTCCTCAGGTATTTCTTTGTAAAAACTGACAAAATCCGTTTTTTTTCCAATTCCGAGTCATTTGATTTTTATCCTATTCTTTTATAATACATACATAACAAAGAAGAACAAACAAACACATCCATAATGTCCCTTATTTTTATTTTATTCACTTTATTTGATAGAAACCACATAATTTAACACGTTTTGTGTAATTCGTGCGGCAATGATACTATTTGGCTTTGAGCATGGTTTTGTCCCATTGTGTTCTGCTGTCAGTGAATGCATCGCAGTAGTGCTACGTTGTTTATGGCTCCGACGACGCTGTGTGGGCAGATGTTACCTTTCATGTTCTTCCGAGTCCCCTGGAGTCCTCGTTTCCCCAAGTTAACCATAAAGGTGAGGTTTTTATGCCATTATTAGAGTTGTGTGAGTTATATCGTACGCTTTTTGTTCAGTGTAACTCCTGTGTTCATTAATGCTAATATTAGCTTTCAGGCGAACTACATACACACATATCGAGCTCCACTTCCTATCACGTGATCAGCTCGGGACTTCCTGGTTTGAGTTGGTTTTTCATGGCATTATTAGAGCTGTGTGAGTTATATCGTACGCTTTTTGTGCAGTGTAACTCTTGTGTTTATTAATGCTAATATTAGCTTTCAGGCGAACTACATACACATATATCGACGCCACTTCATATGTTCCGAGTTTGAGTTCGTTTTTCATGCCATTATTAGAGCTATGTGAGTTATATCGTACACCTTTTGTTCAATGTAACTCTTGTGTTCATTAATGCTAGCATTAGCTTTCAGGCTAACTACATACACACATATCGAGCTCCACTTCCTATCACGTGATCAGCTCGTGATGTTCCGAGTTTGAGTTCGAGTTTCATGCCATTATTAGAGCTGTGTGAGTTATATTGTACACCTTTTGTTCAGTGTTACTCACTCTTGTGTTCATTAATGCTAATATTAGCTTTCAGGCTAATATAGACATATATATTAGATATATAGAGCTCCACTTCCTATCACGTGATCAGCTCGGGACTTCCTGGTTTGAGTTGTTTTTTCATGGCATTATTAGAGCTGTGTTAGTTATATCGTACACTTTTTGTGCAGTGTAACTCTTGTGTTTATTAATGCTAATATTATAATATTAATATTAATAATATATTAATAATATAATATATGCTAATATTACAGACGGGACTTCCTGGTTTGAGTTGGTTTTATTGACTCTTTTATGTTGCTACCACTTATGCATGTGCTTTTCATAACATTATTATTTCTGTGCTGCAAATTCAGGGTAGAGATGAACAACCGTGGGGAAAGAAAAGCTGCCAGGCACCATGAAAAAGTGTTTATGGACTTCTGACCAGGTTAGGATGAAGATCTCCTTCTAGTTTTCTATCCATTTAGATGTTCTGGAAATGATCAAATGGTTCTGCTCCACCACACCATGACGCATAGCTCAGCTACTATCCACAATGGATGATAAAATACAACTAATACACTCAAGAAAATATTGAATTACTCTGAATTATGCTGATTCATTCTCTGCCCGTAAATATGACAGCTCGAGAGCTGAACAGGCCAGTTGTGATCCATTCAATGACCTTAGTGAATCACAACGTCAGTATCTTCCAACACATCAACCTTTCGTATTTAACTAGCAAGTCACCTAAATAATGTACAAACATCATATGACTCATTTAATCCCAGCCGTTTCATTTATTAAACTTAAGGATCCAAAAACTTACCACTTCCACACCTGATGGGAGGAGAACTATTTTTCACTCTGAATTATGTCAGACAAGGTAATATTATGTAGTGTTTAGTGTGTCTTTCAATATGCTTTGATGAATAATAATTATATTTTAGAAAACCTGTTTATTAGACATGAAATAACACGCCTATGGTCGCCTTTCACTCCTATTATTAATTGTTTACAACGCATTGCTGAAGGGACTCGAGGCAGCCGCTAGCTAGTAACATAAACAGTTAGCCTCTAATTTATTTCATTTATTAAACTTAAGAATCCAAAAACTTACCACTTCCACACCTGATGAGAGGAGAACTATTTTTCACTCTGTAGCATGTCAGACAAGGTAATATTATGTAGTGTTTAGTGTGTCTTTCAATATGCTTTGATAAATAATAATTATATTTTAGAAAACTTGTTTATTAGACATGAAATAACACGCCTATGGTCGCCTTTCACTCCTATTATTTATTGTTTACAAATCATTGCTGAAGGGACTCGAGGCAGCCACTAGCTAGTAACATAAACAGTTAGCCTCTAATTTATTTCATTTATTAAACTTCAGAATCCAAAAACTTACCACTTCCACACCTGATGGGAGGAGAACTATTTTTCACTCTGAATCATGTCAGACAAGATAATATTATGTAGTGTTTAGTGTGTCTTTCAGTATGTTTTGATGAATAATAATTATATTTTAGAAAACCTGTTTATTAGGCATGAAATAACACGCCTATGGTCGCCTTTCACTCCTATTATTTATTGTTTACAACGCATTGCTGAAGGGACTCGAGGCAGTAGCTAGTAACATAAACAGTTAGCCTCTAATTTACTTCATTTATTAAACTTACGAATCCAACAACTTACCACTTCCACACCTGATGGGAGGAGAACAGTTTTTCACTCTGAATCATGTCAGACAAGGTAATATTATGTAGTGTTTGTATTATGTTTAATATTATGTAGCTTTGATGAATAATAATTATATTTTAGAAAACCTGTTTATTAGACATGAAACAACACGCCTATGGTCGCCTTTCACTCCTATTATTTATTGTTTACAACGCGCTAGCTAGTAACCTAACTGTTAGCCTCTAATTTATTTCATTTATTCAACTTAAGAATCCAAAAACGTACCACTTCCACACATGATGGGAGGAGAACTATTTTTCACTCTGAATCATATCAGGCAAGGTAATATTAAAATATATATATGTAGTTTTTAGTGTGTCTTTCAATATGCTTTGATAAATAATAATTACATTTTGAAAAACTGCAATGTAGCGATAATCACGTTTGTCACGACCATTTTGCTACAGCATTTAAAAAAAGTAACATTCTGGGTTTAATGGCGTTTTTTTCCATTCAAGTCAGGAAGTGAACATGTCAGCCAGCAATTAAATCTAATATCTATATTTTTAATTGGCGGATACGTCTTATCTAAAGGTCTATTGACCCACAGCCGTGACCAATTTTTTAGGGCGGCCAGTCTAATCATGTTTAATTTAGCAATACATGAATACATTGTCCCAAAGGCACAATGAGTGAGACTGTTGGCGCAGGCGCTGGCCTTTAAATGGCCTTTTAATGCCTTTTCTATTCACATCCGTCTTCCAGGCGCATTTGGGAGATATTTATGAGCGTGGAGGTCCGAACGACAACACAAGGATACTGATGCACAGACACCAATCACTGACAACATTCAACTTTAGCCTCCAGTTTAGCTTTGGGCATCAACACAACATGGAGAAATGGCTTTTGTTCACAAATAAAATGGACACCGGAAGAGCGAAAGTGATGTGATTTCATTCCATGTGACGAGAAATAGCGGCCTTTCTGTGCAAATGGAGATTCCTTTGGCGTTTGTAGCAAGTCTGGCGACAAGAGAACGCGGTGAAAATATACACAAACACGATGAAAATAACATTTGAGTGGCCCCAAAGAGAGACAGGAAGGTTTTGTGTAGCTATCCCGGGCACCGTGGCGGTCAGCACCGCCCAGGGGCGGAAAACGGCGCTCAATGATTCCACAATTGCTGTCTTCTTCTGTGTCGAGAATGAGCTCAACTGTGGTTGAATGTTTGCTCAGCGCCTGCACGCACGTATCTGCTGTGTTTCTACCGCCGTCGGCCATGACACACCTGGCACATGCTGTCACACGGGCGGCGCCATGTCCGCTTGCTGGATCGTCAACTAAGTCACGAAACATTTTAATATTATTATCTTCTCTTACAGAGTCCTTCATTACACACACACACAATAGCAACATTTATGTCTTTTTACGTACACCATAACTTTGCCCATTCATGTTTGTCCATTCACATACACACACCTTATTTCAAAATGTTTTTCCATACACGCTACATGTATTGCAAGTCACATCCAGACCACATCATACCAACATGTTTGTCCATTCACATAAACACGCATACTATCAACATGTTTGGCAAGTCACATCCAGACCATACCAACATGTTTGTCCATTCACATAAACACGCATACTATCAACATGTTTGGCAAGTCACATCCAGACCATACAGACATGTTGTCCATTCACATATACACGCATACTATGACCATGTTTTGCAAGTCACATCCAGACCATACCAGTATGTTTGTCCATTCACATATTCAGTACACGCATACTATCAACATGTTTGGTGAGTCACATCCAGACCATCCCAACATGTTTGTCCATTCACATATACATGTATAGTATGACCATGTTTGGCAAGTTACATCCAGAGCATACCAACATGTTTGTCCATTCACTTATAGATGCATACCATCAACATGTTTGGCAAGTCACATCCATGTCACATGTTTGTCCATTCTCATTAACTTGCATACTATCAAGTCACATCCAGACCATCCCAACATGTTTGTCCATTCACACACACAGCATAACGTCAACATGTTTGCAACGGTGTCTGCAAGTATTTTTGGAAGCTAAAGCTAAACTTTTTCATGTCTCGCCATGTATGCATACACAGCACAGCACTATTAGGACTGAATGCAAGAGCGCCTTCAGACGAGTCCAACAGTTTGGATAGAATTCAGGGTTATTCTCCATCTGCCTCTGGTGTCTCCTTCACTACTCTGGAGCCGAGCAGAGCAGAGCATAGCCCTGACTTGGTGCCAAGTCCATCCCAACATCCCCAACTCCCAATATACACAGATCCAAAGATGAAAGTTTATTAAGATCTGAAAAATGCTTCCCATATGTGACCATGTCTCTCTCGTCTGGTGTGTGTGTGTGTGTGTGTGGGTGATGGTGGGATTGCTCTTTTTACAGATATGATCAGTTGAAGGCCTCTTCATCATATTCACACAGCACACCCAGCTTGTACAGCACGCACAATGAAGGCATCATCCACATCTGAGCCGCTTACATTTCTGCCCGAGGGCCCTTGCAGCCAGGTTGCAGTAACGCAGTGAGTATAATGTATATGCACAGTATTATGTACTCTAGGTAGGAGTACATCAATTGCATTTAGCACAAAAGGCAATGCCTTGGAAACCAAAACCAGGGTTATTTATTCCTCAAACGCTAACACACAACATAAAAAAAAAATGGCTGACATTTTAACCGCATGTCATGGCATAGCCGTTGCTCAATGCATTTGAACTCAAAAGAACAACCAAATGTGTGGTTCGGTGGGGAAGCCATTATTTGCCTCCATACAAACACTTATTGCTTCTGAAATATCGGACTTTTTTTTTTCCACAGGAAGATCAAAGATGAGATCACTGAGAGAGAAAAAAGCATTTAAGGGTCGGTGGTGCCCTAGCGTTGCCAGAAGACCACAGCACTTAGAAAACCTCAAGTCCAAATCCTCTGATGTCACGTCAGTGGCGTTCACTGTCACCCCCCCGGGGGGCTCGTTTGCATGCTGGAGATGCTGTGTGGCGTTGAAGGTAAATGACAAGTCAAAACCTAACCTTAGTTGTTGGCCTTGTTTGCATACTATAATGTAAACATGTTTGTCCATTCACATATACACGCATACTATGACCTTGTTTGGCAACTCACATCCAGACCATACCAACATGTTTGTCCATTCACATATACACGCATACTATGACCTTGTTTGGCAAGTCACATCCAGACCATACCAACATGTTTGTCCATTCACATAAACACGCATACTATCAACATGTTTGGCAAGTCACATCCAGACCATACCAACATGTTTGTCCATTCACATATACACGCATACTATGACCTTGTTTGGCAAGTCACATCCAGTCCATACCAACATGTTTGTCCATTCACATATACACGCATACTATGACCTTGTTTGGCAAGTCACATCCAGACCATACCAACATGTTTGTCCATTCACATATACACGCATACTATGACCTTGTTTGGCAAGTCACATCCAGTCCATACCAACATGTTTGTCCATTCACATATACACGCATACTATGACCTTGTTTGGCAAGTCACATCCAGACCATACCAACATGTTTGTCCATTCACATAAACACGCATACTATGACCTTGTTTGGCAAGTCACATCCAGACCATACCAACATGTTTGTCCATTCACATAAACATGCATACTATCAACATGTTTGGCAAGTCCCATCCAGACCATACCAACATGTTTGTCCATTCACATAAGCACGCATACTATCAACATGTTTGGCAAGTCACATCCAGACCATACCAACATGTTTGTCCATTCACATATACACGCATACTATGACCTTGTTTGGCAAGTCACATCCAGTCCATACCAACATGTTTGTCCATTCACATAAACACGCATAGTATCAACATGTTTGGCAAGTGACATCCAGACCATACCAACATGTTTGTCCATTCACATAAACACGCATACTATCAACATGTTTGGCAAGTCACATCCAGACCATACCAACATGTTTGTCCATTCACATATACACACATATGACCTTGTTTGGCAAGTCACATCCAGACCATACCAACATGTTTGTCCATTCACATATACACGCATACTATGACCTTGTTTGGCAAGTCACATCCAGACCCTACCAACATGTTTGTCCATTCACATAAACACACATACTATCAACATGTTTGGCAAGTCACATCCAGACCATACCAACATGTTTGTCCATTCACATATACACGCATACTATGACCTTGTTTGGCAAGTCACATCCAGACCATACCAACATGTTTGTCCATTCACATAAACACGCATACTATGACCTTGTTTGGCAAGTCACATCCAGACCATACCAACATGTTTGTCCATTCACATATACACGCATACTATGACCTTGTTTGGCAAGTCACATCCAGACCATACTAACATGTTTGTCCATTCACATATACACGCATACTATGACCTTGTTTGGCAAGTCACATCCAGACCATACCAACATGTTTGTCCATTCACATAAACATACATACTATCAACATGTTTGGCAAGTCACATCCAGACCATACCAACATGTTTGTCCATTCACATATACACACATATGACCTTATTTGGCAAGTCACATCCAGACCATACCAACATGTTTGTCCATTCACATATACACGCATACTATGACCTTGTTTGGCAAGTCACATCCAGACCATACCAACAAATGAACGCTTTGGCCCACCACTAATACTAACGCGTACCGTGCGTTTTTCTTGCGTTTTTCCGCACATAGCCGCCTCAAACCTACGCTCAAAGAGCTGCTCACTCAAAACGCTCTCTGATGTCAAGCAATTTGCAGCGCCATTAAAACAGAGATGGTTACATGTCTTAAGTGTCCCCCGTGTGGTAAGAAAAGCGTGATCCTGCCGTGTGTGTGCGACGCTATGAAAAGACTCCAGAACCACTGGCACCTCACCCAATTCCAACCACTTCTAAGAGTCAAGCAAATAGGTTGCAGGCTGCATTCTGGAGGGTAGTGTATTCTGAATAAATTACACAAATGTTCAGTAATTTGTCCCCCCCCCCACCCCCCGCCCCAAACCTATATTTGTCCATATGCTACAAAGCTAATTCCAGTCTATCCAGGCCCTGTCATTGTGTTTTTTTTTTTGGTGAATAAATAATGAAAATCTTACCGTGGGAGCGAGGGGTTCTCAAATGGTCTCAACCTGAGATCCACGTTTTCTAATGTTCATTAAACTCTGAGCCACTTTACACTATTTAAGTCATATATTAGTATTTATTTTAATTATTGTCATTTTATATATATTTTTTTGTAAAATAATAAAAACTTAGGAAACCACAAATTATTTTTTTCAAATTAAAATGAACAAAGCATTATTAGAGCCATGTAGACATGACAAAACACGACTATAGTCACATTTATACTTTTTTTTAATTTACAACATATTGCGCAACTGCAGGGTCTTGAGACAACATGCTAACTCGCAAACTAGAGAGCTAGCGACCTAAACGGTAGCCTTCAAGTTATTTCCTTTAAACTTAAATAGCCAAAAACTTACCACTTCCACACGGATAGGGAGGATAACTATTAACAGTTATTTAACCTTTAACATGAACATTAATAAAAACGTAATAATTTTTTCTGGGTACATGATACCATACAGCATCCATATCAAACTTGCGCGGGCCGCACTAGCATTAAAGTTTCATATCAAGGCGGGGGCCTCAAACTAGTGTCCTGCGGGCCACGTGTTTGAGACCCCTGCCTTAAGGCAATGTTCATATTTATTTTAATAAATTTTAATACGTTTTAATTATTGTCATTTTATATATTTTTTTGTAAAATAATAAAAACTTAGGAAACCACATATAGTTGGTGGGTAGACAAATTATTTTTTTCAGATTAAAATGAACAAAGCATTATTAGAGCCCTGTAGACATGACAAAACACGACTATAGTCACATTTATACTTTTTTTTTTATTTACAACATATTGCGCAACTGCAGGGTCTTGAGACAACATGCTAACTCGCAAACTAGAGCGCTAGCGACCTAAACGGTAGCCTTCAAGTTATTTCCTTTAAACTTAAATAGCCAAAAACTTACCACTTCCACACGGATAGGGAGGATAACTATTAACAGTTATTTAACCTTTAACATGAACATTAATCAAACGTAATAATTTTTTTCTGGGTACATGATACCATACAGCATCCATATCAAACTTGCGCGGGCCGCACTAGCATTAAACTTTCATATCAAGGCGGGGGCCTCAAACTTGTGTCCTGCGGGCCTCATTTGGCCGCGTGATAAAAAGCGTTGATCTGCTGGATCGACCTTTTAGCCCTGAAGGTATTTTGATTCCACCCGTGGCGTTTAATCTCTGCGTCTCAGTCAGAGGTGGACGGAGGGGGGGGTGGGGGGTGGGGGGGCTGGAGCGAGCCCTCCTGTGTTTATTTTACTGGGCAGATCCGAGTCTCGCAGCAAGGTGCTCGCTGTCATCGCCGTGACCTACGAACCCAGGCGGGCCGGACATCACCGAGACTCGGTTTAAAAAGAGGGACTGCATCAGCATGTGGGATGTTCAGACGGAGGTCAAAGGGCAGGGCTGCTGCTGCTGCTGCTGCCGCTGCTGAACTTGCGTGCAGATGTCAAGAAATAACCACGATGATTTAATCCTGGAAAAGGCAGCCATTACAGTGGCATATCGGTTTATTCCATAGATGAACGTAAATTAGATCAGCTTCTGCTGGCTGCGCTTTAGAGAAACAACAAGCTTCTTTTAAGATTCAAAACCACCGCATTTCACTTTGTTTGTAATCAAGAACATTACCGAGGGCCTTAAACATAAAGTTTCTGAGCGTCGGGGAGTCAGGGTGATGGTGCCGTCCCTTTAAAGTTGGCCAAAAAAAAAACCTCGGCAAGATGAGGCAGCTTTTCATATCACGAAATAATCACGATTACTCAAGATTTATTTTGTTTTCCTTTTTCTAGTTCTTATTTACTGAAAGTTCGAACTAAGCATTGGAATGTCACAAAACAATTTGGATAAAATAATAATAATAATAATTATTGAAAATATATTTTTTCTTATTGCATTGCAACTCTAATGCTAAGTGTTAGCATGCTAACATTTCCACAGTAGCATTTTTAGCCATTTTTATTAGTGTTGAAATATCAGCAAAATATAACAGAAATAACAGAAAAATAGAACCAAAAAAAAAAGATGTCGCAAAAACTGAATAACTTATGTTATGCAAAACACGCAAAAGTATTGTGTCATGTCGCAAAAACGCAATAAATTGTGACGTTACGCAAAATACGCAAAAGTATTGCGTCATGTCGCAAAAAAGATTATGCAAAAACGCAATAACGTTTGCAACATTACGCAAAATACGCAAAAGTATTGCGTTTTTGCATAATCTTTTTTGCGACACGACGCAATACTTTTGCGTATTTTGCATAATGTTGCAAACGTTATTGTGTTTTTGCGAGATCTTTTTTGCAACATGACGCAATACTTTGCGTGGCAAATACGCAGTAACTTGTGCGATATCACACAAAATACGCAGAAGTATTGCATTATGTTGCAAAAAAGATCTTGCAAAAACGCAAGAACTTTTGCGACATTGTGCAAAATACGCAAAAGTATTGCGTCATGTCGCAAAAAAGATCCCACAAAAACACAATTACTTTTGCAACAAAAACGCGTACTTTTGCAATACTTTTGCAAAACGCAAAAGTCTTGCGTTTTTGCGAGATTTTTTTTGCGACATAACGCAATATTTTTGCGTATTTTGTGTGATATCGCAAAAGTTATTGCGTATTTGCCAGACTTTTTTTGCGGCATAATGCAATACTTTTGCGTATTTTGCGTCATGTCACAATTTATTGCATTTTTGCGCGTTCTTTTTTGCGACATGACAGGATACTTTTGCGTATTTTGCTTAATTTGACAAAAGTTTTTGCGAGATTTTTTAAATTTTTTTTATTTTTTGTTATATTTTGCTGATATTTCAACACTAATAAAAATGGCTAAAAATGCTACTAATAATAAATATAGACATTTGTTCTCTATGTGCAAAACGCAATACTTTTGCGTATTTTGCATGATTTCACAAAAGTTATTCAGTTTTTGCAATATATATATTTTTTTGCATAATGTCGCAAAAGTGATTGTGTTTTTGCGATGTCTTTTTTGCGAAAGTAAAGTTTATTAAATTATTAAATTAAAGTAAAAATACTTTTGCATATTTCACATAACGTATTGCAAAAGTTATTGCGTTTTTGCAAGATCTTTTTTGCAACATAACGCAATACTTCTGCGTATTTTGTGTGATATCGCAGAAGTTATTGCATATTTGCCAGACTTTTTTTTTTGCGGCATAACGCAATACTTTTGCGTATTTCGCGTAATGTCACAATTTATTGCATTTTTGCGCGATCTTTTTTGCGACATGACACGATACTTTTGCGTATTTTGCATAATTTCACAAAAGTTATTCAGTTTTTGCGATATTTTTTTTTGCATAATGTCGCAAAAGTGATTGTGTTTTTGCGATGTCTTTTTTGCGAAAGTAATTAAAGTTTATTAAATTAAAGTAAAAATACTTTCGCGTATTTTACATAACGTATTGCAAAAGTTATTGCGTTTTTGCAAGATCTTTTTTGCATCATAATGCAATACTTCTGCGTATTTTGTGTGATATCGCAAAAGTTATTGCGTATTTGCCAGACTTTTTTTGTGTATTTGCGTATTTTGCGTAATGTCACAATTTATTGCATTTTTGCATTTTTCATTAAAGTATATTAAATTATTAAATTAAAGTAAAAATACTTTTGCGTATTTCACATAATGTATTGCAAAAGTTATTGCGTTTTTGCAAGATCTTTTTTGCGACATGATACGATACTTTTGCATATTTTGCTTAATTTCACACAAAAGTTATTCCGTTTTTGCGAGATTTTTTTAAATTTTTTATTTTTTTGTTATATTTTGCCGATATTTCAACACTAATAAAAATGGCTAAAAATGCTACTAATAATAAATATAGATATTTGTTCTCTATGTGCGTGTGTTGGTATCTCTGATCCCTCTTCCTCACAAGAAAAGCTCCGTTCATCCAGATGCAGGACATCAAGTTATTTCAATTTCAACTGTTTGCATTGTTGACCGAGTAAGTTCAACATTAAGGGTCTGATCTTCAGGAAGAGAGAAAAGAACTTGATTACGTTGACCGGAATATACCACCAAAAATTATTTTGGAGCGCGGCGTTGTCCTTGTCCAAACCTTTTTACGTTTTGTCGTCGATAATTCAATAATGAATCACCAATAGCGATTATTGTTTAGATGGAATAAAGCGATTATTAATTCAAGAGCTGGACAATATGAAGGAGAAATTGGTTCTTCTGACCCCATAGCTGGATCATCAGTGTCGTCAACTTGTGACTGTGGTGGAATAGCCGTTGGAACAAATGTCCTTTTCATTTCACGCCGTCCATCCCTTTGCGCCGCCGCGCTCATCTGGTGCTGATTCAATTGCTGCTAATCACTCAATTGAAATCACATGGACGCGGAAAATTAAGTCATCTATTCAAAGGCTTTTTCTATTTTGACGGTGTGTGAGAACAAAGTGCATGCTTTACCGGATAATGGCTTCATTTATTGTCAGCATGCATACAGGTTACATGGGAATACATCGCATGTGACAATTCCACATGTCTGAAAAGGAGTAGGAAGAAGCTAGAGCTATTTGGTGCGTACATTTTTACAAGTTATGCATTATGCATAGATTTATAACTTTTTCCTTACCTTAGTCTTGTAGAATTACTAGTGATTTTTGGACTTTGACTAAGCCACTCCAAAGTCTCCATTTGGTTTTTCATCAGCCATTCAGAGGTGGACTTGCTGGTGGGTTTTGGATCATTGTCCTGCTGCAGAACCCAAGTTTTGAGGTCACCAACAGATGGCCGAATTCAAGCTTCCATTTATCACAGCAAAACAGCAAAACAGCCCCAGACCATCACACTACCGCCACCATATTTTACTGTTGTTTACTGTTGAGTTTTTTCGGATGTTATTGCGGGGTCTTTTGTGACCTCTTGAATGATGCTTCCATTTATCACAGCAAGTCTTCCTGGTCCTGAAACAGCAAAACAGCCCCAGACCATCACACTACCGCCACCATATTTGACTGTTGCTATGATGTCATAGTGAGACCTTGAGTTTTTTCGGATGTTATTGTGGGGTCTTTTGTGACCTCTTCAATGATGCTTCCATTTATCACACTACCGCCACCATATTTTACTGTTGCTATGATGTCATAGTGAGACCTTGAGTTTTTTTTAGATGTTATTGTGGGGTCTTTTGTGACCTCTTGAATGATGCTTCCATTTATCACAGCAAGTCTTCCTGGTCCTGAAACAGCAAAACAGCCCCAGACCATCACACTACCACCACCATATTTTACTGTTGCTATGATGTCATAGTGAGACCTTCAGTTTTTTCGGATGTTATTATGGGGCCTTTTGTGACCTCTTGAATGTTGCTTCCATTTATCACAGCAAGTCTTCCTGGTCCTCAAACAGCAAAACAGCCCCAGACATCACACTACCACCACCATATTTTACTGTTGCTATGATGTCATAGTGAGACCTTCAGTTTTTTCGGATGTTATTGCGGGGTCTTTTGTGACCTCTTGAATGATGCTTCCATTTATCACAGCAAGGCTACCTGGTCCTGAAACAGCAAAACAGCCCCAGACCATCACACTACCTCCACCATATTTTACTGTTGCTATGATGTCATAGTGAGACCTTCAGTTTTTTTGAGATATTATTGCGGGGTCTTTTGTGACCTCTTGAATGATGCTTCCATTTATCACAGCAAGTCTTCCTGGTCCTGAAACAGCAAAACAGCCCCAGACCATCACACTACCGCCACCATATTTTACTGTTGCTATGATGTCATAGTGAGACCTTCAGTTTTTTTGAGATGTTATTGTGGGGTCTTTTGTGACCTCTTGAATGATGCTTGCATTTATCACAGCAAGTCTTCCTGGTCCTGAAACAGCAAAACAGCCCCAGACCATCACACTACCACCACCATATTTTACTGTTGCTATGATGTCATAGTGAGACCTTCAGTTTTTTTTAGATGTTATTGCGGGGTCTTTTGTGACCTCTTGAATGATGCTTCCATTTATCACAGCAAGTCGTCCTGGTCCTGAAACAGCAAAACAGCCCCAGACCATCACACTACCACCACCATATTTTACTGTTGCTATGATGTCATAGTGAGACCTTCAGTTTTTTTGAGATGTTATTGTGGGGTCTTTTGTGACCTCTTGAATGATGCTTCCATTTATCACAGCAAGTCTTCCTGGTCCTGAAACAGCAAAACAGCCCCAGACCATCACACTACCGCCACCATATTTTACTGTTGCTATGATGTCATAGTGAGACCTTCAGTTTTTTTGAGATGTTATTGTGGGGTCTTTTGTGACCTCTTGAATGATGCTTGCATTTATCACAGCAAGTCTTCCTGGTCCTGAAACAGCAAAACAGCCCCAGACCATCACACTACCACCACCATATTTTACTGTTGCTATGATGTCATAGTGAGACCTTCAGTTTTTTTTAGATGTTATTGCGGGGTCTTTTGTGACCTCTTGAATGATGCTTCCATTTATCACAGCAAGTCGTCCTGGTCCTGAAACAGCAAAACAGCCCCAGACCATCACACTACCACCACCATATTTTACTGTTGCTATGATGTCATAGTGAGACCTTCAGTTTTTTGAGATGTTATTGTGGGGTCTTTTGTGACCTCTTGAATGGTGCTTCCATTTATCACAGCAAGTCTTCCTGGTCCTGAAACAGCAAAACAGCCCCAGACCATCACACTACCACCACCATATTTTACTGTTGCTATGATGTCATAGTGAGACCTTCAGTTTTTTTTAGATGTTATTGCGGGGTCTTTTGTGACCTCTTGAATGATGCTTCCATTTATCACAGCAAGTCTTCCTGGTCCTGAAACAGCAAAACAGCCCCAGACCATCACACTACCACCACCATATTTTACTGTTACTTTTTTTTTGGCAAAATTGAGCTCTTTTTGTTCAGCAGTGGTTTTGGTCTTGGAATGGCGGAGTCATAGTGAGACTTTGTTTTTTGGATGTTATTGCGGGGTCTTTTGTGACCTCTTGAATGAGTCGTCGCTGCTCTCTTGAGGTCATTTTGGTCCTCCTGGGAAGTTTCACCACAGTTTAATGTTTTTTTTGGCATTCGTGGATAATGGCTCTCCCTGTGGTTTGCTGGAGTCCCAAATCTTGATCTAGAAATGGCTGGTAGATCTCAATTAACCCCAAAAGAGGAAATATTATTTAGTGCGTTAATTAAATGAACACAACAACTGTTAAATTTGCGAGACCACCGGAGGTCAAAGGTTAACCTTTTTGAAAAAGCGATGCCACCTGTTTCTTAAAAGGCTAGTAAAGTGAAAGAGTAACCAAGCTGAGGTTCTTGTGCCTCAAATGAAGTCAGATGTTGACTTCAGGATTAAAAAAAAAAAAAAAAAGTATTAAGAAAGTCTCGGAAAGTATCGGAAAGTCGTGCATGGCACCAACTGTTTAGATGTTCAATTTCCATGCTCATCCCAGAAGGAAAAAAAAAAAGCATCTGAGCTTTGTTTCCCAATTATTTGCATAATTCACTTTGATGGGTGAAGACTCGTCCCAATTCCCCCCTTTGCTTCTCTTGTATGTGGCGATTACACAAAAGAGCAGTTTCCTGCTCCGTGCGGACTACCAAGAAGGGGACTATCAAAGAGAAGCAGTCGGCTTTCAAGTCAGGACCCCCTTTCGATTGTGTTACTGATTGGTTCCAGGTGAGGCAGCTTTTGCAAAAAAAAGTTCAAATGGAGGAAAATTGTCCTCCCGATGCGGCAACTGGCCGGAGAAAAGGAGCGTTCACGGTTGGCGTGGCTCTCCGGAATTCCAAAAAAACTACACACAGTTTGCCGGGGATTTCTAAAGGATGAACGCTTAGGCTTCGGAAATCTTGTTGTGGTTGATTGCAGTTAGATTTCAAACTAAGCCCAGACGGAAAATGGCCTGTCTGGCTTTGTTCCAAAAGTGGACTGAATAGCTGAAGATTGCCACGGTCGACTACAAATCACCGAAATCATGTCGAAAAATGCCCCCCTTTTGATTCTCTCATAAGATAAATCCCCGGGATTTATTTCTCGTATTAGACAATTTGCAGATCGTGTCATTATTTCCAAAACTGAGCGGGGAGCCGTGTTCTTTTCCTTTTCACACATGGTACTCCGGTTCGAAACCAATTCAAGGACTCCTGTACCGTTTTCATTTCAGCATCGCATTGCATTTAATGGCTCTATTTTTCCTTTAAGACCCTATTTATTCCTTTTCAAAGCAAAACCTTTTTTGGACAATTTGCTTTTGATTTTGTGGAGAACCAGCTGTCAGGGTTTGTAAAACCGCGTCCACATCTCTGACGAACACCTCTGTCGATTTCATTCTCGGATACGTTTGGTTGAAAACAATTATGAAAATCCGCAACTAACAGGGGTCTCAAACTCAAATTACCCGAGGTAGTCTGGGTGAGGGTGGGCCCGAAGGTATTTGCTCAATTTTGCTAGCTAAAGATAAAAGCAAACACATAGTCTCACACATATAAAGGATACTTATACACGGACTACCGTGACATCTGACAGTTAGACAGATTGTTTATACCTGACAACAATACCTAATACAATACGTCTGTGCTTATCTGCAGTCCCTGTATGCCTACAAGTAAGCGGGTCTTATTACAGTGTATAAGAAAAAAATCTCGCAAAAACTGAATAACTTTTGACATGATGCAAAATACGCCAAAGTGTATTTTTTACTTTTGCGTATTTTGTCATTACCATAATGTCATTACATTACCATAGTAGCATTTTTAGCCATTTGTATTAGTGTTGAAATATCAGCAAAATATAAGAAAAAATATATTTTTTAAAAATCTTGCAAAAACTGAATAACTTTTGCGACATTATGCAAAATACGCAAAAGTAAAAAATGCACTTTTGCGTATTTTGCATAATGTTGCAAAAGTTATTCAGCCATTTTTAGCTATTTTTATTAGTGTTGAAATATCAGCAAAAGAAAAAAATATTTTTAAAAAAATCTCGCAAAAACTGAATAACTTTTGCGACATTATGCAAAATACGCAAAAGTGTATTTTTTACTTTTGCGTATTTTGCATAATGTCATTACCATAATGTCATTACATTACCATAGTAGCATTTTTAGCCATTTTTATTAGTGTTGAAATATCAGCAAAATATAAGAAAAAATATTTTTTAAAAAAATCTTGCAAAAACTGAATAACTTTTGCGACATTATGCAAAATACGCAAAAGTAAAAAATACACTTTTGCGTATTTTGCATAATGTTGCAAAAGTTATTCAGCCATTTTTAGCCATTTTTATTAGTGTTGAAATATCAGCAAAAGAAAAAATATTTTTAAAAAAATCTCGTAAAAACTGAATAACTTTTGCGACATTATGCAAAATACGCAAAAGTGTATTTTTTACTTTTACTTTTTACTTATTTAAAAAAAAGATTTTTTTTTATATTTTTTTCTTTTGCTGATATTTCAACACTAATAAAAATGGCTAAAAATGGCTAAAAATGGCTGAATAACTTTTGCAACATTATGCAAAATACGCAAAAGTGTATTTTTTACTTTTGCGTATTTTGCATAATGACGCAAAAGTTATTCAGTTTTTGCGAGAATTTTTTTTTAATTTTTTTTTCTTTTGCTAAGCTATTTTGCTGATATTTCAACACTAATAAAAATGGCTAAAAATGCTACTATGGTAATGTTAGCATGCTAACACTTAGCATTAGAGTTCTACTTATAAGCCCAGACTGAAAATGGCTGTCTGGCTCCGTCCCAAAAAAAGATGACTGAATAGCTAAAGAAGTCGGACACTGTGAGTGGAGATCACAAGGAGAAGAACACTAGCATCTTTACTCATGCCGTGATTCCACTCTTTTGGCTAAAAGCGGAAAAAAAATATTAAAAAAAAAAATCTTGCAAAAACTGAATAACTTTTGCGACATTATGCAAAATACGCAAAACTAAAAAAATACACTTTTGTGTGTCCGACTTCTTCAGCTATTCAGTCCACTTTTGGGACGGAGCCAGATAGCCATTTTCCATCTGGGCTTATAACTCTAATGCTAAGTGTTAGCATGCTAACATTACCATAGTAGCATTTTTAGCCATTTTTACTAGTGTTGAAATATCAGCAAAATATAAGATTTTTTTTTTTTTAAATCTCGCAAAAAAACTGAATAACTTTTGCAACATTATGCACAATACGCAAAAGTGTATTTTTTACTTTTGCGTATTTTCCCCAAAAAATTGGACTGAATACCATAGTAGCATTTTTAGCCATTATTACTAGTGTTGAAATATCAGCAAAATATAAGAAAAAAATATTTTTAAAAAAATCTTGCAAAAACTGAGTAACTTTTGCAACATTATGCAAAATACGCAAAAGTGTATTTTTTACTTTTGTGTATTTTGCAAAAGTGTATTTTTTACTTTTGCGTATTTTGCGTAATGACGCAAAAGTTATTCAGTTTTTGCGAGATTTTTTTAAAAATATTTTTTTCTTATATTTTGCTGATATTTCAACACTCATAAAAATGGCTAAAAATGCTACTATGGTAATGTTAGCATGCTAACACTTAGCATTAGAGTTCTACTTATAAGCCCAGACTGAAAATGGCTGTCTGTCTCCGTCCCAAAAAAAGTGGACTGAATAGCTGAAGAAGTCAGACACTGTGAGTGGACTCATGCCGTGATTCGACTCTTTTGGCGGAACCTAACTAAAAGCGGAACCGGAAGTCGTAGCGACATCCAACCCAAGATCATCCCAACCAAACTGATTACGAAGATGTTGTGTTCAAAACTTAGCTGAAGCAAAAAAAAAGTCAGAGAACCAAATTTTTGCTTCTCATACCTATTTGAGTCACCCTTTCCGAAGAGCCTAATCCAGCATGGAGGTCCATGTGCTCAAGTCCTGTGGAGGATTTGTTGATTCTTCTAATCACTGCTTTTGCTTTTCATTGTTTGTTTTGTGGAAGCGGCAGCAAAGACAAAAAGCTTAAGACGGTCCTGTGGAACAAAGGGCAAAGTGAGCTGCTGGGTGGACACGGAGCTCTTGATTGCATCTTGCAAGGTCACGCTAATTACTTTGTCCTGTGGGCTTTTGGTCCTGAGTGCACTGCAACGCAATTATGTCTACTTTGATTATAGATGATATTTTGCTTTGGCAAAATATGCATACACAATAACATTTACTGCATTATGTTAAGTTCTGCTTGATTAGTTGACATTTGTGATGGGGGTGGCGTGGGGGGGGGGGGGGGGATTTTGAAGAGGTTTTCCATGAATGGACACATGCCATGCCGAATTTGGGGAAATGGATGTTTTGTGTGTGTTTTTGTGGCAGCTGTTCACAACAACCCTCTTGGCTGTTTGACGTCGGAATGTACAGTATCTGAAGCGCGACTCTTATACTGGGGGGGCTGGGCGGGGGGGGCAGAGATGCACCCCCAATGTAGGCCTGTCACCATGACAAATTTTGCTGTACGATAATTATTGCCAATGAACAATATTATTTAAAAAAAATATGTCTTGTGAGGGGCGGCACGGCGGTCGAGTGGTTAACGCGCAGACCTCACAGCTAGGAGACCAATGTTCAATTCCACCCTCAGCCATCTCTGTGTGGAGTTTGCATGTTCTCCCCGTGCCTCCAAATTGTCCATAGGTATGAATGTGAGTGTGAATGGTTGTTTGTCTATATGTGCCCTGTGATTGGCTGGCCACCAGTCCAGGGTGTACCCCCGCCTCTCGCCCGAAGACAGCTGGGATAGGCTCCAGCACCCCCCCCCCCGACCCTCATGAGGAGGCCACAACACATTCTAAAAAAATAATAATAATAAAAAAATATCATTTAACATGAAAATTTTTTAAAAAGCAAGTCATTTTACACAAGAAAAAGTCAGAATTTTACGATAATTATATTAAAAATAAATATAAAAAAAGACAAAATTAAAGAGACATTTTTAAAGTAGTAATATTAGGGGAAAAAAAGAAAACAACAAAGTTGTAATATTATGAAATTAATGTGAGTGTGAATGGTTGTTTGTCTATATGTGCCCTGTGATTGGCTGGCCACCAGTCCAGGGTGTACCCCGCCTCTCGCCTGAGGACAGCTGGGATAGGCTCCAGCACCCCCACGACCCTCGTGAGGAGGACACAACACATTCTAAAAAAATATCATTTAACATGAAAATTTAAAAAAAAGCAAGTCATTTTACACAAGAAAATTTTTTACGATAATTATATTAAAAATAAATATTTAAAAAAGACAAAATTAAAGAGACATTTTTAAAGTAGTAATATTAAGGGAAAAAAAGAAAACAAAGTTGTAATATTTTGAAATGTGTGAATTTGAGTGTGAATGGTTGTTTGTCTATATGTGCCCTGTGATTGGCTGGCCACCAGTCCAGGGTGTACCCCGCCTCTCTGCTGGGATAGGCTCCAGCACCCCCAGCGACCCTTGTGAGGATAAGCGGTAGAAAATGAATGAATGAATGAATAAACTCTTAATATTACGAGGTAAATTATGTAATTGTATTTGAAGTTGTAATATTATGCAAAACCAAAGCAAAAAAACGTGAAAATGAAAAGTGAAAATATGGGAGTAAAGTCATCATTTTGAGAAAAAAAATTACGAAAAGTTGAAATAGTAAAAAAAAAGTAAAAGTTACATAAAACAAAAAAAAATCACATTTTAAACAGTCAAAGATCATAATCAGGAAAATGGATTAATGGATTAATTAGCAAGGAGTTGAAACATTAAAGCAAAATGTTTTTTTTTAAGGTTGACTGACGCAACCAGTCCAGGGTGTACCCCGTCTCTCACCCGAAGACAGCTGGGATAGGCTCCAGCACCCCCCACGACCCTCGTGAGGAAAAAGCGGTAGAAAATGAATGAATGAATGTCTTGTGAGTGCCAAAAACCAGAAAAATCTGCTGTAATTTCACAAGAATAAAGTCAAAATATTAAAGGAAAATTTTAATATAAAGAATAAATTTTACATATTACAGATTTTGTTGTAATTTTATGAGAAACAAGAGCTTTATGAGAAACAAAAGTGAAAATATGGGAGTAAAGTCATCATTTTGAGAAAAAGATTTACGAAAAGTTGAAATAGTTAAAAAAAAAAAGCATAAAATAAAAGTTACATAAAACAAAAAAAAATCACATTTTAAACAGTCAAAGATCATAATCAGGAAAATTGATTTAATTAGCAAGGAGTTGAAACATTAAAGCAAAATGTTTTTTTTAAGGTTGACTGATGCAACCAGTCCAGGGTGTACCCCGTCTCTCGCCTGAAGACAGCTGGGATAGGCTCCAGCACCCCCCGCGACCCTCGTGAGGAAAAGCGGTAGAAAATGAATGAATGAATGAATGAATGAATGACACTAACGTCATGAACCCCCCCAGACCTCCTTTCCCTCCTCCCCTTCCCTACCTTTCATTCCTTTATGGCAACAACCCTGTGATATGCATCGTCCTTGATGGCGTGGAATCATTGTTGCATCATCCTTGATCGCGTGGAATCATCATCACATAGTCTTTGATGGCATTTCTCATAAGTCCACCGAGAGGAGGAGCTATCACCAGATTGTTAGCAACCTCGGAGTTGTTCACTTCAATGTTCGTGTAAGATAGAATTTCCTGTTTTTTGACCGTTTTTTTGTTTTTTTTCGGGCGCATCTTTGGCCTGCTATCGTGGATTTCCTTTTCCCCCTATCCTTGAAGTCAGAGCTTAACTCACACAAAGACTTCAACCCACAACCCCAACAGAAAGAACGCTGTGGTCAAACAACATGGACTCCGAGGAAGTATTGGGCGCTCACGAACAACTCCTCGGACATCATTCCGATATCCTTCAAAGCTTAACCCAGTCCAGTCAAAGTCTAAAGGAGACCAACAAAGCCATGCTAGCTCAAATCACAGAATCAACTCGCAGGTTCTCCGAGACCACTACCAAGAGCGATAGGCCCTCCGGATTAGTCTCCGAGGCATCGGTATCCGGGGAGTCTTGTGCCACCCAACCGGTACCATTTACCGGTGAGTTCAATAAGTGCCGAGGATTTTTGCTGCAATGTCGACTCGTGTTTGGACAGAAACCCGATGCCTTTTTGGATGAGGAAAGTAAAGTCAGTTATGTATTTGGTTTCCTACGGGAGCGAGCATTGGCATGGGCAGAGACCCTGTACTTTTCCCGAGGTTTACCGATTTCGTTTGATGAGCTGTCCCAAGAAATGGAAGCTGTCTTCCACCATCCTGACTCTTTGGGAATAACAGAAGGTGGACTCCTAGCCCTTCGCCAAGGATCCCGAAGAGTGGCAGATTATGCGTTAGACTTTTGGACATTAGCAGCAGAGTCAGGATGGAACGAAAAAGCCCTCCGACAGGCGTTCATCAATGGGCTAACCGAGACCCTAAAGGATGAATTGGCAACCAGGGATGAACCGGACAGCCTCAAGAGTCTTGTCTCTATGAGCATTCGCATAGACGACCGTCTCCGGGAACGGAATAGAAATCGAGTGTCACGTTCTCCGTTTCCCTTAAGTTCTGGAGCACACGAGAACCGCCAACCTTCCAGCCCAAGTTTGAGTCCAAGTTCTTTGGGAATAACAGAAGGTGGACTCCTAGCCCTTCGCCAAGGATCCCGAAGAGTGGCAGATTATGCGTTAGACTTTTGGACATTAGCAGCAGAGTCAGGATGGAACGAAAAAGCCCTCCGACAGGCGTTCATCAATGGGCTAACCGAGACCCTAAAGGATGAATTGGCAACCAGGGATGAACCGGACAGCCTCAAGAGTCTTGTCTCTATGAGCATTCGCATAGACGACCGTCTCCGGGAACGGAATAGAAATCGAGTGTCACGTTCTCCGTTTCCCTTAAGTTCTGGAGCACACGAGAACCGCCAACCTTCCAGCCCAAGTTTCAGTCCAAGTTCTTTGGGAATAACAGAAGGCGGACTCCTAGCCCTTCGCCAAGGATCCCGAAGAGTGGCAGATTATGCCTTAGACTTTTGGACATTAGCAGCAGAGTCGGGATGGAACGAAAAAGCCCTCAGACAGGCATTCGTCAATGGGCTAACCGAGACCCTAAAGGATGAATTGGCAACCAGGGATGAACCGGACAGCCTCAAGAGTCTTGTCTCGATGAGCATTCGTATAGATGACCGTCTCCGGGAACGGAATAGAAATCGAAAGTCACATCCTCCGTTTCCCTTAAGTTCTGGAGCACACGAGAACCGCCAACCTTCCAGTCCAAGTTTCAATCAACGTACACAAGAGGAACCAACGCAACTTAGACAAGCAAAACTAACCCCTGAAGAACGGAGACGTAGACTACAGGCTGGGGAGTGCCTGTACTGTTCCAGTCCCGACCATTTCCGACGAGATTGTCCTAAACGTAAACCACATCCCGACGTGAAGGTGGGAGCCCCGTCAAAAGAAGCAAGCTCAAAGAAGGTCCCCTTTAAACGCCTGACCTTGTTCACCCAACTCCGGTTTGGTAATGAGTCCCGACCAGTGTTAGCCCTTGTGGACTCTGGAGCAGAGTGTAATTTCATAGACGCCAATATGGCTGCTGATCTTGGTGTGCCACTCAAACCGTTAGGAACTGGATTTGTTGCTCAGGATCTGGGTGGTCGTCATCTGGCCACACCTGCCCAGGAGTCCAAACTTCAAGCCCACCCTGAACGTGCCAAGCGGGTCTGGAAAGAAGCTGGCGCGGCCATGCTGAGAACATCGGAGGAAAATAAGAGGTTGGCAGACAGACGTCACATCCCGGCCCCACAATACGCTCCCGGGCAGAGCGTTTGGCTCTCTTCCGAAAACATTCCCATCAAGACTAATGCCCGTAAACTCTCTTCCCGGTTTCTGGGTCCATTTCCCATTGAAAAGATTGTCAGTCCTTCGGTGGTGAGGCTCAGGTTGCCACCCGGCCTACAGGTACACCCAGTATTCCATGTCTCCCAAATCCATCCTGTTTCGACCAGCCCTCTGGCCCCTCCTTCGGAACCCCCACCTCCTGTCCGCTTCAGTGATGACCATTCGGCCTTCACCGTCCGACGTATCCTGGATGTTCGTCGGAAAGGGAAGGGCTACCAGTACCTAGTGGACTGGGAGGGTTACGGCCAGGAAGAGCGTTGTTGGATACCCCGCTCTTCCATTTTAGACCCTGACCTTGTCCGTGACTTCCATCATTCCCATCCGGACAAGCCTGGAGGGTCGCCCGGATGCGACTCTTAAAGGTGGGGGGTACTGTCAGGACCCCCACCCTTAGAGTCTGGGGGTGGGGGTCCTCCAGACCCCAAGGGTGGGGGGTGCTGTCAGGATCCCCTCCCCCAGATCCCAAGGGTTGGGGGTACTGTCAGGGTCCCCTCCCCCAGATCCCACGGGTGGGGGGTACTGTCAGGATCCCCTCCCCCAGATCCCAAGGGTGGGGGGTACTGTCAGGATGCCCTCCCCCAGATCCCAAGGGTGGGGGTACTGTCAGGATCCGCTCCCCCAGACCCCAAGGGTGGGGGGTACTGTCAGGACCCCCCCTCTCCCAGACCCCAAGGGTGGGGGGTACTGTCAGGAACCCCCCTCTCGCAGACCCCAAGGGTGGGGGGTACTGTCAGGACCCCCCCCTCTCTCAGACCCCAAGGGTGGGGGGTACTGTCATGAACCCCCCTCTCTCAGACCCCAAGGGTGGGGGGTACTGTCAGGAACCCCCCTCTCTCAGACCCCAAGGGTGGGGGGTACTGTCAGGAACCCCCCTTTCTCAGACCCCAAGGGTGGGGGGTACTGTCAGGACCCCCTCTCTCAGACCCCAAGGGTGGGGGGTACTGTCAGGAACCCCCCTCTCCCAGACCCCAAGGGTGGGGGGTACTGTCAAGATCCTCTTCCCCAGACCCTCTTTTTCCCTCCTCTCCTTCCCTACCTTTCATTCCCTTATGGCAGCACCCTGTGCTAGTTGCATCATCCTTGACGGCATCCCTTGGAAGTCCACCAAGAAGATGAGACTTAACCAGATTGTTAGCAACCTTCAAGCGGTAACACTGTTCCACGTCAATGTCCATGGACGATAAAATGTCCCGTTATTTGACCTAATCTGTTTTTTGTGCGCTTTTGCAGTGGAAAACATCTTTGACCTGCTGCTGTCTTTGTTAGCCTGCCGTCCTCTTTAAGCCCTACGAAGATTTCCCTGTTCCTTATCCTGGAAGTCAGAGCTTCAATAAACCTTCTTCTTAACCCAGGCGAGGTGTGTGCGATTTTCAGTTCAACCACTAGGCTACACAGAAACATCCGACTACTAATAAAGTTGTCATTTTTGGTAAATTGGGGTTATAAAAGGTTATAATTTTATAGCCAATTATTTTTTTTAAAACAAAAATGACTGAATTTTTTGACTGTATGTACAAATAGACACTAAATATAGCCTATCCTTTTTTACAGTACACACAAAGAACTATTGCGGACCTCCGGATGGTTAAACTGGGCTGCGGTCACCGCCTGGGATTCTGGTACTCCTCTTGACTGCATGTCACTCTTGTGACCGTGTATACATGTAAGTGCCGGTTGCTGTGTTTAAATAAATGTTGCTTGGTGCTTAGTGCATGATGTCAGGAGCGCCCCCCCCCCCCCCCCACCCCCGTCTGTTGCTACAAATGGCAAAGCCTCACCCCAGATGATATCCAGACACTCCGAAGAGAACTGTACTAGACCATTCAGCAGCACCGAGACCGAAAGGGACGGGGGTGGGGGGGGGCGGGGATGACTAACACACGGGCTCCATGTTATTCCCGTCATTTGAAATAGCAATCAAGTTGATGTAATTAAGAGAGTCTGTATAATTGAGGTCTTTGGCAAAATGTTGACAGGGTCCAGGCACTCTGTGTTTTTGTGCAAACATCTGACAAGAAGTTGAGGGAATTGTGGGATCCATCCAGGCTGGTCATGACAAGACTTTCACCAAGGATGTTAACCAGATGTTAACTTGCTTGTGTGTCCTGATTTGGCACCGGGGCTTATGGGAAAACAATCATGCATGCATATATCACCGCACACTCTTTTTTTTTTTTTTTTTTTTTTTTAAAGGCTCTTGAACGTGTCATTGTCCAGGTCTGCACATGTTCCTTTTCTGCTCCGAGCCGACATGTGCTGAATTTAAAAGTCAAACTGTCATGTTTTGACCTGCTAATCATTTGGAAGTCTTTTCTCCTCTTGTTTTTTTGGATGTGCCATCATCGCCTTGGCTCCTATTTTCTGTTCATTCGGGGGGCGTACAAACTTTTTACAGCAAGGACCCACATACTGAAAAGTGAAGGGATGCAACTTTGCTACATGATATTTTGCAAGTAGTATGCTAAAAAGTTATATTTCAAGACAAAAAAGTTTTGTCATATAGGTGAAAAATTATTTCTCTAAAATTATTAACTATCCTCCCTATTTTTCCTGTATTTTTTACATATTATTAATATATTTTTTATATTTATGTATATATATATCATATATTATATATATTTTATATTGTTTATTTCTTCTTAAATAATCCTTGTTAATTGGCATTAATTTATGTGATTTAAATTTGCAAGTAGTACGCTAAGAAGTTTTATTTCAAGACAAAAAAGTTTTGTCATATAGGTGAAAAAGCCTATTATTAACTATCCTCCCTATTTTTCCTGTATTTTTTATATAATATACGTATATATATATTTATATATATATATATATTATATATTTTATATTGTTTATTTCTTCTTAAATAATCCTTGTTAATTGGCATTAATTTATGTGGTTTAAATTTGCAAGTAGTACACTAAGAAGTTATATTTCAAGACAAAAAAGTTTTGTTATATAGGTGAAAAAGCCTATTAACTATACTTCCTATTTTTCCTGTATTTTTTATATAATATATATATTTTGTAATGTATATTTATGTATATATATTATATATATTTTATATTGTTTTATTTCTTCTTAAATAATCCTTGTTAATTGGCATAAATTTGTGGTTTAAATTTGCAAGTAGTACGCTAAGAAGTTTTATTTCAAGACAAAAAAGTTTATATTATATATATAATTTTATATATATATATATATATATATTATATTTTTATATTTCTTATATTTCTCTATAATTTATGTGATTTATTCAGTGATTTATTCACTGTATTTAGACGATTATTACTACTAGGGATGTCCGATAATCGGCCCGATTTCAGCATATTGGTTGATATCGGTATCTGCTTTTTTCCCGATATATATATTTTATATTGTTTTATTACTTCTTAAAAAATCCTTGTTAATTGCCGTTAATTTATGTGGTTTAATTTTGCAAGTAGTACGCTAAGAAGTTTTATTTCAAGGTGAAAAAGCCTATTAACTATCCTCCCTATTTTTCCTGTATTTTTATATTATATATATATATATTTTTAATATATAATTATTTATATATATGTATTATATTTTATATTTTTTTCTTAAATAATCCTTGTTAATTTGCATTAATTTATGTGATTTATTCAGTGATTTATTCACTGTATTTAAACGATTATTACTACTAGGGATGTCCGATAATATTCGGCCCGATTTCAGCATATTGGTTGATATCGGTATCTGCTTTTTTTTTTTCCCCGATCATGAAAACCGATATTAAGAAGATGCTGTAAACAACATAACACATCATGACATGTCATGTTACACGTATCGGTATTGGTATCGGAAATTGAGAGTCGTACAGTATGAGCGTATGGGTTTTAGTTTGGTAGTTCTGAAGTAAAGAAGATGCGTTCAAAGTTTTAAGAAAAAAGTCGTACGAATTTTTGACTGAATGGCGCGGTCCGCACAAAGAAATAATCCCTTCATGTAGCTTCGAGGTTAAAAAACTTGACATGCATGGCTGCATTATTGTGATATTAAAAGATATTTGAGCGGATAGACATTTTTGTGGTCGGTGGTTGATAGCATCTTAACAAAACTTGCTTGGATGAAACGTACTGTACTATCATCTGTTTGGCACCTCGACTTGATTTGGCAGCAGGGTTCCCTTTTTTTCCCCCCCCTTCCAAGATGATTTGGATCAGAGCACATCAGAGTAAATACGACTGAAACCACCAAACGCTTTTTCAGTCTCCATTCCCTGTCACCAGTGTGCTAACGGCGTCATTTTGGATATCGTGTTAGATATCATTAGACACAGAAGACATATTTAATAAAGTGGCTGGCGAGGGCGTTTGTTTAAGAATATAAGCTTAGAGTCTGGCTCCTTATGTTCACATTTTTAATACACCAGTTGGCTCCGCGTAGACAGGAATGCGACGTTCCTCGCAAATGCCGCGGTTCCGTATCGCTCCCTTTGCTATGTATAACATCAGAAACGTTTCGTCTTGAAAAGCGAGTTCGAGTAATACAAATAAAATGGAGAACAACAGGCTAACGGAATATATTAACCCCATTTAATTTAATTCATTAATATAATTAATTTAATCTCATTTTTTATGATTTTGACAAATTTTTCAAGTCAAAGTTACCAATAGAATATTGTGTTCAATGGCTATATCAACATGGTATAACCAACCAAAAGACATTTTTCATCAGAATAAAGTTTGTTTCTACCAGCGGTAGAACATAGGGAAGTTTCAGGAAAATATCAGTTCCCAACAAAAAATGTTATTTTTTCAAGCGTCACTTTCACTTTGACACAAATTTAGCAATGATACCGCATCATAAACACAAATTCGAATTTTGATGATGGAGTGAAAAAATTTTAACCTCCCATCCCATGTGGAAGTGGTACATCTTTGACCTGCTGCTGTCTTTGTTAACCCGCCGTCCTCTTTAAGCCCTCCGAAGATTTCCCTGTTCCTTAGCCTGGAAGTCAGAGCTTCAATAAACCTTCTTCTTAACCTAGGGAAGTTTCAGGAAAATATCAGTTCCCAACAAAAATTGTTATTTTGTGAAAATATACATTTCAAGCGTAACTTTTACTTTGACACAAATTTAGCAATGATACCACAACATAAACACAAATTTGAACCCTTTGGAAAAAAATGTAACCTCCCATCCCATGTGGAAGTGGTCATTTTTTGCCTTCCTGGAAGTCAGAGCTTCAATAAACCTTCTTAACCTAGGGAAGTTTCAGGAAAATATCAGTTCCCAACAAAAAAAATTATTTTGTGAAAATATACATTTCAAGCGTAACTTTCACTTTGACACAAATTTAGCAATGATACCACAACATAAACACAAATTTGAACCCTTTGGAAAAAAATGTAACCTCCCATCCCATGTGGAAGTGGTCATTTTTTGCCTTCCTGGAAGTCAGAGCTTCAATAAACCTTCTTAACCTAGGGAAGTTTCAGGAAAATATCAGTTCCCAACAAAAAATGTTATTTTGTGAAAATATACATTTCAAGCGTAACTTTCACTTTGACACAAATTTAGCAATGATACCACAACATAAACACAAATTCGAACCCTTTGGAAAAAAATGTAACCTCCCATCCCATGTGGAAGTGGTCATTTTTTGCCTTCCTGGAAGTCAGAGCTTCAATAAACCTTCTTCTTAACTTAGGGAAGTTTCAGGAAAGTATCACTTCCCAACAAAAAATGTTATTTTGTGAAAATATACATTTCAAGCGTAACTTTCACTTTGACACAAATTTAGCAATGATACCACAACATAAACACAAATTTGAACCCTTTGAAAAAAATGTAACCTCCCACCCCATGTGGAAGTGGTCATTTTTCGCCTTCCTGGAAGTCAGAGCTTCAATAAACCTTCTTCTTAACTTAGGGAAGTTTCAGGAAAATATCAGTTCCCAACAAAAAATGTTATTTTGTGAAAATATACATTTCAAGTGTAACTTTCACTTTGACACAAATTTAGCAATGATACCACAACATAAACACAAATTCGAACCCTTTTGAAAAAAATGTAACCTCCCATCCCGTGTGGAAGTGGTCATTTTTGCGCCTTCTTTAGAAGAAATCAATTTGAGGCTAACTGGTTAGCTTGCTAGCTGGTGGTTGTCTCAAGTGTCTGGTAATATTAGGTGTCATGGTGTGTCAAACGTACGTGTCCGGGGGCAAATAGAGGCTAGCCCTTCAGACAAGCTTTTATTTATAACTTGGCAGCAAAACAACAGTTAGCAGAATTTTTTTTTTGTATTTTACAAAAATGACTTTCTTCCCATAATATTCTAACTTTTTTTCCAACCTAATTTTCTATATAAAAAATAATAATTAAAAAAATTATTAAAATTTTTTTTTTCTCTAATATTTCAAGCCTATGCTAATATTTTGACCTTATTCTTGTAAGATTTATTGATTTTTTCCCCCCCTGTTATGGTGTTTTTTCACATATTTTTTTCACAATAGTTTTTCAAGTCAACTTTCTTGACTTGAAAAATATTTTGGTGTTTTTTTTTTTCTCACAACATAACTTTTACAACTTAATTTTCCCCAAATTATACTTAAATTATATCAACATTATACTACTAAAATTGTTATTTTTCCCAATGATATTAAGATTTTCAAAAAAAAATAAATACATTTTTTTGACTTTTTACATGTAAAATTACTGCTGATTTTTCAATTTGCGACTTTTTTTCAACAGCCTCAGGGCTCAGTCCTTACAAACCATCCGACAAACTTTCACCCTCAACGAATGCGGTTATGGATGTTCTGCAATTTTCCAGCCACTTGATAAAAAATATGATAATATTTTGACCTTATTCTTGTAAGATTTATTGGTTTTTTTTTCCTTTTATGGTGTTTTTTCACATATTTTTTTTCACAATAGTTATAATATATAAATATTTCAACTTTCTTGAAAATGTTCTTCTTGTAATTCTGACTTGAAAAATATTTAATACTTTTTTGACTTCATTTTCCCCAAATGATTTGTTGTTTTGTTTCTCCTAATGTTCTGACTTTTGTTTTTATTTAATATTTCAACATTATACTACTAAAATTGTTATTTTTCCCAATGGTATTAAGATTTTCTCCCCCCCAAAAAACATTTTTTGACTTTTTACATAAAACTACTGCAGATTTTTAAATTTGCGATTTTTTTTCAACAGCCTCAGCAAACTTTCACCCTGAACGAATGCGGTTATGGATGTTCTGCAATTTTCCAGCCACTTGATAAATCATACCCTCCTTTTAAAAACGCCATCAAGACATTGTGCTCTGAGAAACCATTCATTTTGGGGTTTTTTTTTGGTTATTATGATGGGAATTGGGTAATTATCATAGTTGTTGCAGAAGAACTTGGATCCCGATCAGACATGAAATCGCTGCAAGATTGTGAGCTGCGGATGGCAGAACGTTAAAGCGAAAAGGAGTGTGAAAAAAGGAGTCGGGAGGGGCAAAAAAAAAATAAAAAAAAATGGCAGATGGATTCTTGCGCTCCGCTCAGCCACACAACAAATGGTCTGGAGGCCCGAGCGTTTGTGGGGCTCTTGTGTGTTTTTTTTTTCAGTCAATAAATCATCAGCACACATTTCATCCGTTCAGATGGTGCCGCAGCAGAGAAGACGTGAAGGATGTCTGGCCTTTTATTCAACGAGCTCCATCACTGCCAGAGGATAAAGACGATACGACGTTTACAGTAGTGATGCGTTCACGTGATGTCAAATAAATTCGACATTCTATATGAGTCCCCACTCATATGGATCTTACGTGATTCATCAACTTTTTAACACATCGTTGGTAAAAACTAAAAATTTTAATTTACACAAATTACATTTATAGTTCACGTAGCCACCTCTGACGAGATAGCGTAGCCATTTCTGGAAATGACGTCATCAAGGTGACACCTCTATGCAACAAAAACATGGCGGCGTACGAGACAAGAGGATGTTTACGGTGATTATAGCCAAGATTTTTGAGTCAATAGTTTTCGAGTAATCGTTTTCTTAATTAGCATAAAGTGGTCTTTATAGCCTTTTTTATTGGGTAAAATGCTGCCGTTAGCGCCCCCACGCCGTACCGTCAACATATCGCTTTGAAAAGATGTTTATATAATACGTATAAACCTTGTTGCTATCATGGAATAGTGTTTGACTTACTCTGTTCTGTGGTAACTTTGACGTTGTTTGGGTTTTTTTACTCCTCTGTACCATACTGGATACTGTAAACATCCAGCAGCAACACAACATTTTGGTAAAAATGCATTTATATCATACTTTATAGAGGTGGGCGTCCATCTGCCTCATGTTCTTTGCATTTGTTTTGTCTATTTTTGTTTTAAAACTTCCTGGTTTGGAATTGAAATCAGTCGGATACTGTAAACATCCAGCAGCAACATGACATTTTGGTAAAAATGCATTTCTGTTGTACTTTATAGAGGTGGGTGTCCATGTGCTTTTCGTTCTTTGCATTTGTTTTGTCCATTTTTGTTTTAAAACTTCCTGGTTTGGAATTGAAATCAGTCGGATACTGTAAACATCCAGCAGCAACACGACATTTTGGTAAAAATGCATTTATATTGTACTTTATAGAGGTGGGCGTCCATCTGCCTCTTGTTCTTTGCATTTGTTTTGTCCATTTTTGTTTAAAAACTTCCTGGTTTGGAATTGAAATCAGTCGGATTTGATAAACATCCAGCAGCAACACGACATTTTGGTAAAATGCATTTATATCATACTTTATAGAGGTGGGCGTCCATGTGCCTCTCGTTCTTTGCATTTGTTTTGTCCATTTTTGTTTTAAAACTTCCTGGTTTGGAATTTAAATCAGTCAGATACTGTAAACATCCAGCAGCAACACGACATTTTGGTATGACTGCTATTTTACATTCCCAAAACATGCATGTTAGGTTCATTAGCAACTCAAATTTGTCTATGGTGTTATATGTGTACAAAAATGTATTTTCATGTAAAACAACCAAATTTTTATTTTCTTATTTTGAAACTCCTTAAGATCCAACTGTTCAAAATGTACATTCTTGCAATTTTAGTCTTAAAATTTGGATCATGAGTGGCTGCTGAGTTATGGTCAAAAAAGATTTTTGTCACTGTGTCAAGATGCTGGGCATGCGCGTTGACGTCATTTCCGTACATTAGACAGCGACACCATCTGCTGGTGACTCTGTGCTATTACGTCCCGTATTTCCGTTCCTAACAAAGACTCCTGTAGACGAATGACTCAATAAATTACATCGTAAAGCTACTGTCATTTTACATTTAAACGTTTTATTGAGACTTGGATGGTTTATTGAAAGTAAATTTTAATGGTGTGGGTTTTTTTTATTCCAAGAATGTAGTAATCGCAGTTATTTTTTAAATGAGTGGAGTATTTGTTTAAATGTGTTGAGTATAATTAAATTTATTTTGTTTTGAAATAGCATGTTAACAATACCAAACAAATGTTTTTAGTGGAACTCTAATGTAGCGCAGGGGTGTTTAAATTCCCTCCATTGACTATAATGGGAAAAAATATCAAAGGATCCGGAAGCCATTTTGTATTTTACATTTTGGATAAAACGTTATAAATGTTTTTTTTACTGTACGAGCCCTTTACCCCATTTCTGCTGTTGTTGTTTTAGACTTTATTATTTTATTACATTTTTAGACTATGCTGAAGCTCACAAATCCCCCCCCTGCCCGGATTTTGGACACCTCCGATGTTATGTTGATGTAAAGATGGACACGAATCAGTTTTGAGTTCAAGTTTTTATTTTAAATCCGATTTTTACAAACGTATGTATGTATTAAAATGAATTAGTCGAAATACTAGCCTCGTATTTGATACGGTTGCAAATGATTTTCATCAGGAAACGTTGAGGCCACTAAAGAGGGGTCCTTGTAGCTTCTCTTAGCTCAGCGGAAGGTCCTTAGCCGATTTGTGTGTACGCCTGAGCATTTTTCCGAATAAAAAATGCCACACACAGTTAAAATATTTATTTAAAATAATATTTTTATATATGTATGTATATATAATTAAATTAATTAACAGAATTAGTCTCGACCTTTGGTACGATTGCAAATGATTCCTATCAGGCAATGTTGAAGCCACCAAAAAGACGGGTCCTTGTAGCCTTTCCTAGCTCAGCAGTCGCCCCTCCGCCGGTTTGTGTGTAGCCTGAGCATCTTTCTGGAAACAAAATACCACAGAAAGTGAAAGCCTTCACATTTTACCGACACAACTGCCGTTAATTCCGTCGACGGAAATCTCTTTGAAGACAAAGAGTATAAAGGTGAGTCGTTTATGTCTTACAATCACGGAAAGACGAGTAAGTACAAAATCCCCTTTTGTCGTGTTCAGTTGAGACGGCAGCACAAAACGAGCTGTCGCAGCGTCCATTCGTTGTCTTTTTTGTTTTTTTTTCCGCACTTGTAGCCATCAAACTATGTCGTTTACAAACTGTAAAGTATACGTTATACACATATGTGGCGTGAATTACATACGGTCAACTCGGAAAAAATGGGCGTAGAGCGTTAATTAAGGGGCTAGCTTAGATGCTAACAATGGGAATGGAGCAGCATTGACTGCTTATTATGCGATATGCAAATATTTTGTATTTAACTATAGCAGGCTGCTTCGGTTTTTACGCCAATACCCCCCAGTATCCGAGTGAATAAACACGGTGTTCAATTAGCTAAACGTTACGTAACATTTCGCCCTGTTAAAACACGCTAGCTGTTTTCACTTTTTTAGCAGTGAGCTTGAAATGCTACACTGGTCGTTTTTTGTACTAATCCTCGTGTACTAAGTAGTTCAAAGTCGGCCATTTGTTGTTTTTAAACCAGTACAACCAGCCCCAAAAACAATTATTCACAAAGGAGGACGCCTACACGGTGGATAGAAGCTCGATGTTTTTTTTTTTGGTTTTTTTGTGCGTTACATCTGTCGATGATGGGGTGTCACAAGATCTCGCGAGATTAAAACGTACTCGTTTATGCAAAAAGTATTGTGTGCACTAGATCTGGTGTGATAAATAAATTAATCGCAGTAAATTAAAATATTACATTGCCGTGTGCATTCATGTTTTCCTTGTCTATTACTTCCTTAAGAGGGTTCACTCTGGGCATTGCTGCCAGCCATGCTTATCATATTTTTTTCACTCAAGACCTGCATGTCGTGATGAGGCCCTCCTTACGATAAAGCCAGAAATAAAAACAACATGGTGAAAATATTCTCATCGATCCCAAGTTACTCACACAAGCTAGCTTCCTGCTAGCTTCCATTCAAGCACTGTCAAATTGAGCCAACATTCGCCGGCGTTTATCGCCATTCCAAGCTGTTTAGGTCAAAAGGGGATTGTTTAGTGGTCTGCTGAGTAAATACTTCCACACACACATAAACGTTCCACAGGGACAAATGCTCCAAACACATGCAACGACAAAAAAAGCAGTATTTTTCTGTTGCGTGTGTTTTTAATATACATATTTTGACTAACTCGCCACCAACTCTCACTGTAGATGCCTTCAGCAATGGTTGGCAACAATGCTGTCCAGTCTGCCATTCCAGAGCTTGGAAACGGAAGTCAGTCGGAGACCATGAAGCAGGTTCTCGGCGTGATTGATAAGAAAGTTCGCAACATGGAGAAAAAAAAGGTAATGTACCCCCCCGCCCCTAAAGTCTTTTATTATAGGGATAGTTAAGATGTTTTGGCATGAAGTTCTTACATCCCAATAATACCACCTCTGACAAAAAAAAACAAGACCTCACAAATCGCTGGGGGTTATATTTGTCTCGTATATTCTTATATTTGCCATATCCCAGTGCACCATCGCCTGTGTATTCTCGTGCGGGAATTTTGGTTTGTGTGTGAAATACACACATAAACAAAATGGCTGCTGTGCTCCATCGTGACATACCCAAGAATGGCCAATCGTCATTTTTTTTGTCGTATTGTTATTCTTGTAAAATGGCAACTATTTTCCTCTTTTTTTTCTTTTTTTGGGGGGGAATTGAACCCTGGTCTCCTAGCTGTGAGGTCTGCGTGCTAACTACTCGACCGCCGTGCCATGCCGCTGGATTAAAACATTTTATAAATATAATTATGTATGAATATTATAATAGGATTAAAACATTTTATAAATATAATTATGTATGAATATAATAATAATAGGATTAAAACATTTTATAAATAAAATTATGTATGAATATAATAGGATTAAAACATTTTATAAATAGTATGAATATAATAATAGGATTAAAACATTTTATAAATATAATTGTGTGAATATAATAGGATTAAAACATTTTATAACTACAATTATGTATGAATATAATAATAGGATTAAAACATTTTATAAATATAATTATGTATGAATATTATAATAATAGGATTAAAACATTTTATAAATATAATTATGTATGAATATTATAATAATAGGATTAAAACATTTTATAAATATAATTGTATGAATATTATAATAATAGGATTAAAACATTTTATAAATATAATTATGTATGAATATTATAATAATAGGATTAAAACATTTTATAAATATAATTATGTATGAATAAAATAACAGGATTAAAACATTTTATAAATATAATTATGTACGAATAAAATAATAGGATTAAAACATTTTATAAATATAATTATGTATGAATATAATAATAGGATTAAAACATTTTATAAATATAATTATGTATGAATATAATAATAGGATTTAAACATTTCATAAATATAATTGTGCATGAATAAAGATATAACAACAATACATCTTTAAAGACCCCACGTCCACTTGAAATTGTTATTTGGGTGCGTGAGGAGATTTGTGTCAAAGTCAACAATCTCTTTTTTTTTTTTTTTTTCAGAAAACTATTTTCCTCTTAATATTTTGACTTTATTCTTGTAATATTAGTGCTGAATTTTAAATTTTTAATGCTGTTTTTTTAGTTTTCTTGTTATATTATTAAAATGTTTTGCAGGACAATAAAAAATAAAGAAATTAACAAAAATCTAAATGCAAGATAATTATTAAAAACTAATGTAAATGATTACTGTATTAGGTTGAATTATCAGAAATCACAAATGTGCCTGGATCCACGTGTAGTGTGTATATCTGTATGAATATTACTCATTTTGCATGATTAAAAGGTGATAACACTGGGGAACAATATTTTTTCAACTTTCTGTTGCATTGGATTTTTTAACTGATTCTGAATGATTTTTAGGTGCTGATTTCAAATCTGAAATTAGTTTTTCTCCATAAGCTCTAGTTTTCATGCAATTTGAGATAGATGAAATAGTCTAAATATATAAACTTACGTAACCCAAATCTATGCGTTTTGAGATTATATACATAGATTCCATTCCTGTTCCAGTTTTCAAAGGTTTGCCTTCATTAAACGATAAAGACATTGGACATGATACGAACGAGGAAGACAGTTGTGACAATGAATTGCCAGAAACTGAGTGGGAACAATCCGAGGAATGTTCTTCAGAGACTGAATCTCCCCCAGTCCCCAAGCCTCTTCACCAAACTGAACTGAATGACTTAGTTCGGGATTTAGGTCTTTCAAAGAAAGCAGCTGAGCTTTTGGCATCAAGATTACAAGGCAAAAATCTTGTTGATCACACTGTTAAAGTGTCATATTACAGAAAGCGCGACCAGCTTTTTGTGACCTTCTTTTCTGAAGACAGACAGTTTGTTTACTGCCATGATATCCCAGGTCTTCTCAAAGAACTGGGTGTTCCTCACTATGATCCAACTGAATGGCGGCTCTTTATAGACAGTTCTAAACGCAGTCTCAAGTGTGTTCTTTTGCATAATGGCAATGTTTACGGGGCAGTGCCTGTAGGTCATTCAATTCATCTGCGGGAAGACTATGATGACATCAGAATGGTCATGGAATTCTTAAAATATCGTGAGCACAACTGGATCATTTGTGTAGACTTGAAAATGGTAAACTTCCTTCTTGGTCAACAGAAAGGTTTCACCAAGTTTCCATGTTTCCTCTGCATGTGGGACAGTCGAGCACGAGACAGACACTGGGTCCAGAAGGACTGGCCTGTTCGTGAAACCCACGAACATGCCAAATATCACACATGACCCAATTGTTGACAGAGATAGGATCATCTTTCCTCCTCTGCACATCAAACTAGGTTTGATGAAACAATTTGTCAAGGCACTGGATACCGAAGGTGAATGTTTCCAACACATAATCAAAGCTATACCAGGGTTGTCGTTCGAGAAGATCAAAGCAGGTGTGTTTGATGGCCCACAGATTCGAACCCTCATTCTGATGATCAGTTTGTTACCAAGATGACCGCCTTGGAGAGGGCAGCATGGTTATTCTTTGTGGCAGTCGCTTAGAACTTCCTTGGAAACAACAAGGCAGAGAACTACAATGAACTTGTGAACAGAATGCTCCTCGCTTTTCGTGCTCTCAGGTGCAACATGAGCATCAAGCTTCATTTCTTGAACAGCCACCTTGACCAGTTCCCTGAAAACCTGGGGGCTGTGAGTGACGAACAAGGAGAGCGGTTCCACCAAGACCAAAAGATCATGGAAAACGCTACCAAGGTCGCTGGGACAAAAGCATGATGGCCGACTACTGCTGGAGTATTAAACGAGATTGCCCAGATGAAGTGTACAAACGCAAAAGTTACAAACGCAAATTCCTGCCTGACTAAAATACTGTACTGACAGAAAGTGATAAGCGTTATTAGCTGTGATTGACTCTTATCTGAAGAACGTTGTAAATTATGCTTATCTCACGTTGCGATAAAGACTGTTTTCTGAGAAACGCTTCCAGAAAAACATATGGCACTTCTAACAATGGTGTACTTTAATCTAAAATCACATTTTAATGTTCTGTTTCTTTTGCCTTGTTAAATATACTGATTTGTGGCTGACATTGCAATATCCTATAATAATGCTCGATTTTTTCCATTTTTAATCAAAATTAAAGATTGCATAAAATCTGTAGCTTGCAGAAAAAAACTAACTTCAGATTTGAACTCAGCACACTTAAATTGACTAAAAACAAGTCTTACTTTAAATGCAACATTTTGAGTGTTCCCCAGTGTAATTAATTTCACGTTGTACCCCATTTATGTCTTATTTCCTCCCAGTCCAAGTTGGATGACTATCAAGCAAAGAAGGATAAAGGAGAAAGACTGAACCAGGATCAGCTGGTATGTACATGAGGTCTGCCGTAGCATGCTCAAAATGTGACCGTTTATATGACCCATTCAATCAGAAGTCAGTAATGTCTTTTCCCTGCTGTCCTTGAAGGAGGCCTTGTCAAAGTACCAGGAGATCCTCAACAACATCGACTTTGCTCGAGAGTTGCAGAAGATCTTCCTGACTCTGGGCCAGGAGGTGAGTCCGAAACTGCTGTGCGTTCAATGTCCGCCCGCCAGGTTGTACGCTTTAGGTTCGGCTCTGGAGTCGAGCGGGATCCGCGTAAAATGGGCGTCACCTCCCACCGGCGCAGCACGATCCATTTGACAACCTGAGCCATAATCACCCACAAGCATGTTTATTTAGATCCAGAAGACGGTGAAGAAAACGGCCAGACGGGAACAGCTGCAACGAGAGGAGATGGAACAACTCCGGCTCAAAACGGTCCTGGAGCTGCAGTTCTTACTGGACCAATTGGGAGATGAAAATGTCCGGCAGGACCTCAAACGCCCCGATGCCTCCGGCGCCTCCCTGCTCACGGACGCCGAACTCGCATCCCTCGATGAGTTCTACAAAATAGTTGGACCAGATCGCAACTGTGACTTAAGGTACGGTGTCTTTGTGTTGGTGTGTGATGTTTGTACTGCAGGGGTGTCCAAAGTGCGGTCTCGGGGCCATTTGCGGCCACGGTGCCGGAGAGAAGGCTATGACCGTTACAATGTGGTTTTTGTCCCGGTCGCCGAACACTGGACCAGCTCTGCGGTCAAACTGGAAGAGGTGGCCAGGGACCGGGAAGTCTGGGCTTCCCAACTGAGACTGCCGCCCCTTTTATCCGGACCCGGATAAGCGGAAGAAGATGGGTGGTTGCGGAAAACTTCCAATGTTACAAAAATGAAGTCAAAATATTATTATATAATATATATATATTATTCGGGCGGCACGGCGGTCGAGTGGTTAGCGCGCAGACCTCACAGCTAGAAGACCAGGGTTCAATACCACCCTCGGCTATCTCTGTGTGGAGTTTGCATGTTCTCCCCGTGCATGCGTGGGTTTTCTCCGGGTACTCCGGTTTCCTCCCACATTCCAAAAACATTCTAGGTTAATTAGCGACTCCAAATTGTCCATAGGTATGAATGTGAGTGTGAATGGTTGTTTGTCTATATGTGTTCTGTGATTGGCTGGCGATCAGTCCGGGGTGTACCCCGCCTTTCGCCTTTCACACTCACATTCATACCTATGGACAATTTGGAGTCGCTAATCAACCAAGCATGTTTTTTGGAATGTGGGAGGAAACCGGAATACCCGGAGAAAACCCACGCATGCACGGGGAGAAAACAGAGATGGCCGAGGGTGGAATTGAACCCTGTTCTATATATATATTATAATATATTATTGTAGCCTTTATAAAAATCAAAGTAGTCCTTGTTTCCTTTCATTATTCCCAACGTGGCTCTCGCTGGAAGCAGTTTGGACACCCCCGGTCTACTCCATTGTTGTACGGAGGCTCGCTCGCTAGCGGCCCATGTCGAGCATCAATGTCGTAAGCTAACGGCTTCCCGACTTGCAGGTTGACTGAACAATACGAAGAGGCCTCACTGCACCTGTGGGAGCTGCTGGAGGGCAGAGACAAGGCCGTGGCAGGAACTTCATGTAAGTTCAAGTTTTCATTTTCTTCTCACTTTCCATGTGTGCGTTGTGGGGCAGGACGGACGCCATGCTAAGTAAATATTGCTGATATCATATATGTCATAAAAAAATTAGCTGTTGGATAATTGGGCTACAATTTCCTGTCCATAATCATAAACATTTTTCGAGACCACTGTTTTAATTATTACTATTGAGAGGTTGTAATTCACATTCGAACCACTAGATGGTCCTCAAGTCCACCTGTGTAGAGCCTGTCTCTGTTGAAGAAAATAAAAGTTTTGTAGTTTATTGTTAAACTAATGTAGGGGTCATAGGTCACATGACCTGAACCGGACCACATTTCTGTAGTGGCTCACTAAACCGTAATGCTGCTGAAAAAAGAGAGGCATCATTTCACGTTAGGCGCAATGTCTACCTAAATCACAGGTTTTCCAAAGTGTGGCACAGGGGCCGTGTCCTGCTCACACATTCTATAAATATTTCATAACAAGGCACGTAAAGAATAATCAACAATAATTTTACAAGACTAAAGTCCTAATATTCTGAGGGGAAAAAAAGAGGCATAATTTCATGAAAATAATGTAAGATGAGAGAAAAAAACATTTGAGAGTTGAAACAAAAGAACAAATTAAATTGTAATTTTTTTTGGAAAATTACCTTGCAGAGACATACATGGACGATAAAGTAAAAAAAATATATATAAATAAAGGGATAATTATGTGAACAAATAGTGTCCCCCAGCTCCTTGCCCTGAGTCAGCTGGGATAGGCTCCAGCATAACCCCACCGCCCTAATGATATGCATGCCGCTTATCCTGTAGATGGATTGATGGAAGTTAAAATTAAATAAAATTAAAAATTTAAAAACAAATTTTATGAGAGAAGAGCAAAAGAGAATATTATTATTATTCATAATATTAATATTACTATTCTATTATTATTATAATTATTATTATCTTATTATTTATAATAATAATAGAATAGCATACCCGCGCCGCCCTAATGATATGCATGCCGCTTATCCTGTAGATGGATGGATGGATGGAAGTTAAAATTAAATAAAATTATTATTATTTTTTTTATGAGAATAAAAACGTGTATTCTATCAGTTCTGCTGTATAGAATTGCCGTTTATGATATTTGCATAAGTAATTTGTACCGACGGTCAAATATTTCTAACATGTTGGCTTTCAACTGTTACTTTAGCAACATAGCGAGCGACACCGTCTGCGAGCGCGCCACCATTTTGCGCAGTTTCGTTTTATATATATATTTACCTCGCTGATTAAACGCCTCGCTTAAAGCGTTGACAGTCTGGACAAAGGCTCCGCCCGCACATCAAACTGGCGCTTTTGTGCCTTTTGTGTATCCATTGTATCTCCACTCCATCCTCTATTGTGTCATTTTTGTTTGATAGACGTCATGATGGATGTCATTGTGCTGCAGTGGCAAAAAAAAAATGCTATAAGCTGTCAAGACAATGTACCAACACAATTGTAATGTCATTTTTCAAAATAAAATGACAGACAAGTCGCTGAAGAACACTCTGGACAAGTTGCTACAAAGCGGCTACTTTGACCGAGCGCCCAGCGGTCACAATGGAACGTGTGAGGAGGAGGAAGTGGAGGAGCAGGAAAAGCAAACGGCGGCGGTGGCGGCTGACTGTAACGTGGAGGAGCAACCATCCGAACCTGGTAGATTTGACTTGCGTTACGATATTTCGGTGCTCCGGAGTATGTGTGTAAGCTTAACTGCATGATCTCTTCTTCTTCTTCTTCTTCTTCTTCTTAGAAGGACCAGTTACTGAAAATCATCCCGAGGCGGTGAAAGTGGAAACCACGGAGGTGAGACTCGATGGCCAACTGCACTGCATCAGGAATATACCAACTCGAAATGCATATTTTTCAGGAATATACCAACTCAAATGCGGTTTTCGATCGCTGATCTGTCCTTTCTCCATCTTGGTAGTTTGTCAACAGGCAGTTCATCCCGGAGAGCACCTACAGCAGTACAGACGCTGAACAGGCGGAGGAGTGGTCAGTGGACGTACAGGTACATGGCGTTCCCGCGGTGCAGCATCCCGTTTCTTCTGTCTGTCATGGGGGGGGTGGCTGATCATTACTCTTACATCTTTTTCCAAGATGGTCAATTCCCTCCAGCTCCAGGCCCCCCCCGCCCAGCTGGCTCCGGAACCGATTGCCGCCGTGAACCATGTCAATCCCTCGCCGCCTACCGACCCGGTAGTCAGGAAGCAGGTGGTGCAAGATCTCATGGCCCAGATGCAAGGGACTTATAACTTCATGCAGGTGAGAGGGAACCGCGTTCGGTGTCGAGGAGTTGCAGTGTCCGCACAAGAAGCCCAAAACAAATGACACATGTACAGTTTCTACATGTGGACATGTAGAACACGGGTGTCCAAAGTGCGCCTCGTTAAATATAACTTAACAGGAAAAAAGTGAATTAAGTCAAAATATTAAGAGGGAAAAAGTCATCTCAAGAGATATTATATTACCAGGAAAGGCAATGTAATTTTACTAGCATAATGTTAAAATATTTATTAAAAAAAAAAAAAAGAGGTTTAAGCCATAGTATCATGAGGAAAAAAAGAGCAGCAGAAATGGAAAAAAATAGAATAAAGTTATTAGAAATTTGAAGGATAAAGTTAAAATATTGAGGGGAAAAATATTACAATTTTAAGAGAATAAATTATGAATTAAAATATAAATATAAACATTTATCAAAACTCTTAAGGGAAACAATAAAAATGTGTTCCTTGCATTTCTTGCAGTACGTCTCGAAAGACAGGAAAAAAATGAATTAAGTCAAAATATTAAGAGGGGAAAAAGTCATCTCAAGAGATATTATATTACCAGGAAAGGTAATTTCATTTTACCAGCATAATGTTAAAATATATATTTAAAAAAAGGTTTCTTTAGCCATAGTATCATGAGGAAAAAAAAGAGCAGCAGAAATGGAAAAAAATAGAATAAAGTTATTAGAAATTTGATGGATAAAGTTAAAATATTGAGGGGAAAAATGTTACAATTTTAGGAGAATAAATTATAAATTAAATTATAAACATAAACATTTATAAAAACTCTTAAGGGAAACAAAATAAAAATGTGTTCCTTTACAGCCATGCATTTCTTGCAGTACGTCTCGAAAGACAGGGAAAAAAATGAATTAAGTCAAAATATTAAGAGGGGAAAAGGTCATCTCAAGAGATATTATATTACCAGGAAAGGCAATGTAATTTTACTAGCATAATGTTAAAATATTTTTTTTAAAAAAAGATTTCTTAAGCCATAGTATCATGAGGAAAAAAAAGAGCAGCAGAAAATGAAAAAAATAGAATAAAGTCATTAGAAATTTGAAGGATAAAGTTAAAATATTGAGGGGAAAAATATTACAATTTTAGGAGAATAAATTAAATTATAAATATAAACATTTATAAAAACTCGTAAGGGAAACAAAATAAAAATGTGTTCCTTTACAGCCATGCATTTCTTGCAGTACGTCTTGAAAGACAGGAAAAAAATGAATTAAGTCAAAATATTAAGAGGGGAGAAAGTCATCTCAAGAGATATTATATTACCAGGAAAGGCAATTTCATTTTACTACCATAATGTTAAAATATTAAAAAAAAAAAACAGGTTTCTTTAGCCATAGTATCATGAGGAAAAAAAGAGCAGCAGAAATAGAATAAAGTTATTAGAAATTTGAAGGATAAAATTAAAATATTGAGGGAAAAATGTTACAATTTTATGAGAATAAATTATTAATTATAAATTAAATTATAAATTAAATTATAAATATAAACATTTATAAAAACTCTTAAGGGAAACAAAATAAAAATGTGTTCCTTTACAGCCATGCATTTCTTGCTGTACGTCTCAAAAGAAAGAACAACTTTTTTTTTTACATTGCTGTTGTTGATTCCCCAGGACTCGATGTTGGAGTTTGACGGCCAGGCCCTCGACCCGGCTATTGTGTCCGCCCAGCCCATGAAGCCTGTCCAGACCGTAGACCTACAACAGATGGCCTGTGCTTCGTGTGAGTACACTTTCCCGCACCGAGAACCGCATTTAGGCGGCTGTGAAGCCTGATTGTAATGCTTTACACTTTTGTAGATGTTTAAATAGAAAATACGAGTTGTCGATCCCATTAATTGTTCATGTTCTGGTTAAAAATTTTTTTTTAAAAAAAGCATATTCACTTGGTTTTCTTTGAAATAAGTAAAAAAAAATCCACAAGTAGCTCTCAGCTATTTTCATCTTCACTGCTCACATTTGAGCTCGGCCGATCCAAACTGCGTAGGAGGCACTGCCGCTCGGATCACAACAAATATCGATTTGTTGTGCATCACTTCCTGTTTCGCTAACCTACACGAGGCGGCGTTAAACATCAATGTATTGATTTCTTTCCCAATACAGGTGATCTTTGGGTTACAAAGCAGTTTCCTTCCTAGACTAACATTAGGCGGAATGTCTACCTAAATCACAGCTTTTCCAAAGTGTGGCACGGGGGCCGTGTGCTGCTCACACATTCTGTAAATATTTCATAACAAGGGACGTAAAGAATAATCAACAATAATTTTATAAGACTAAAGTCCTCATAATCTGAGGGGAAAAAAAGAGGCATAATTTAATGAAAATAACGCTAGATGAGAGAAAAAACATTTGAGTAGCATAAGAAAGTTGAAACAAAAGAACAAATTAAATTGTAATTTTTTGGAAATTTTACCTTGCAGAGACATATAGGGGCGATAAAGTAAAAATAATAATTAATAAAGGGATAATTATGGGATAGGCTCCAGCATACCCCCGCCACCCTAATGATAAGCATGGCGCTTATCCTGTCGATGGATGGATGGAAGTTAAAATTAAATAAAACGTAAAAATTTTAAAACAAATTTTATGAGAGAAAAAAGCAAAAGAGAATATTATTATTATTCATAATATTAATATTATATTATTATTCTATTATTATTATTATTATATATTATATTATATTTGAATAATTATATTCAAAAGAGAATAAAGTAAAATAATTGTAATAAAGTCATATTACAAAAAATTCATTTAAAATTATTTTAAAAAATTATAAAAAAAATATCAGAAATATCAAAATATTTAAAAAATTAGAAAAAACATGACATATAAAATAGTTAAAGTTCTTCAACGAGTCTCATGTTTACAGACCAAAATGACATTTTTTAAAAATGAATTATTGGAAATGTCGTCATCCACTTTGGTTGTGCTTTTTAATCCTGTGCACCAGAATGCACGAGAGCATCCAAATGGCGTGACGGGACCCACTGTGGTTTGTCCGTTCATTTCACTCACTTCCCCTCTCTCCTCCTCCTGACTTGACAGCTCTTTCGGAGTCCAGGCTTCCTCAAGTCGGTGCAGTCACGGGACTGAAAGAACCCACACAAGTAAGACGCCCACACAAAAGAGCAGAAAATGATCATAACGGCTGATGTGATGCTAGCGGGTGTACGTCTAAGCGTAGTCTTAATGCCGCTTCGAGTCTGTAAAGAGACACAGTCAGTAATGCAATGTAAGAGGTGCTGAGTATATACTGTTTTCATCTACAAGACAAATTCAGTTCCAGCTGCTCCAAATCCAGCTGTCCCTTGTTTATCTTGTTTCATTGGTTCCAGGCCTCACTGCAATAAGTGAATTTCAATGAAGTAGGCTTTTAATAATTGGAATATTTTCGTACATCTTTCAAAGAACACTTGACCAACGCAACTGAATTCATCACACAGCAACTTAATGCTCAACAAGCTTGGCAACCCCCTTGGAAGTCGGTGGAGGTCGGCATGTATACCAGTACAAGAATATATGTCATCTTTCAATGAACACTTGACCAACACAACTAAATTCATCACACAGCAACTTAACGCTCAACAAGCTTGACAACCCCCTTGGAAGTCAGTGGAGGTCGCCATGTATACCACTACAAGAACATATGTCATTTTTCAAAGAACACTTGACCAACACAACTAAATTCATCACACAGCAACTTAATGCTCAACAAGCTTGGCAACCCCCTTGGAAGTCAGTGGAGGTCGGCATGTATACCAGTACAGGAACATATGTGTCGTCTTTCAAAGAACACTTGACCAACGCAACTAAATTCATCACACAGCAACTTAATGCTCAACAAGCTTGACAACCCCTTGGAAGTCAGTGGAGGTCGCCATGTATACCACTACAAGAACATATGTCATTTTTCAAAGAACACTTGACCAACACAACTAAATTCATCACACAGCAACTTAATGCTCAACAAGCTTGGCAACCCCTTGGAAGTCAGTGGAGGTCGGCATGTATACCAGTACAAGAACATATGTGTAATCTTTAAAAGAGCACTTGACCAACGCAACTAAATTCATCACACAGCAACTTAATCTTTCAAAGAACACTTGACCAACGCAACTAAATTCATCACACAGCAACTTAATGCTCAACAAGCTTGGCAACCCCCTTGGAAGTCAGTGGAGGTCGGCATGTATACCAGTACCAGAACATATGTGTCATCTTTCAAAGGGCACTTGGCTAAAGCAACTAAATTCATCACACAGCAACTTAATGCTCAATATTGTATGTACAAACATGTCCCAATATGACCTTAAAATTAAAAAAAAAAAGTCAAGGTTTGAAAATTTTCCCATAATGCATTATGTCTGAGAAACGCATTCATTTTGTGTGCTGCAGTGACGTCAGCTTCCCTGTTTTTTTTTTAATTGCTTTGGGCTCTGAGCAGCATTGCAGCCATTTTCTATGCTTTCTCTTCTCAGTCAGACTGTTATTGGGTTGACAAGTTAGCATAGCTCATGCTACTTTATGACGCAGCAGTACCTCGGTTAACATGTTTTTCGGTTAGCATCCAAAATACCAACAACAAAACATTAGCATTCAAACATAGTGTAGCATGTTGGTGGCATTCGGCCGACGCCATTATTCCCATTATTGGATCCTACTTGGCGGAAATTCACTTAGCGCTTCCCGGTCTGGAACCAGTGATCCTTGCTAAACGAGGGGCGGCTGTATTGTTGCGTTGCAGGTCGTGTCTAACGTGGGATTTGTTCTCTCCGCCACGGCGATTTCCTTTTCCTCCCCTAACTCTGCAGGCTACAATGTCTCTGTCCTCTGAGCCGCCCTCTGCCTCCTCTTGCCCCCTCTCCTCCGCCTTCCCACCCGCCTCCAAAGCCACCCGCGCCGGGGGCATCAATGTCAACGCTGCACCCTTCCAGTCAGTGCAAGCGGTAATGCTTTGTAGTCCAGTTCGGTTCGGTCCAGAACAGAACATTCACGCATGCCATCTTGCTACCTTTTCTTTCCTAACACCGTCTTCATAGACTTTTCTACCGTTGGGACATTTGGGACCCGGCAGCTTCTCATGTGGGTGCTGTTTTTCCTCCCTTGCATGCTAGGTCTTCAACATGAACACGTCCGCGCCCCCCCCGGGCCCCACGGGCCACACGGACCCGCTGAAGCAGCCCAGCCAGTTCTCTGCCGGCTTTGCTCAGGGTTTCAGCGGCCCGTCGGATAATCCGGTGGACCAGCCCGACATCCCACAGGAGACGTTACAGTCAGGTGAGCGAAGGCGCCGTCAACTCCGCCCGACGAGCAGAACCGCGAGGCCCTCAAATGTGTCATCTCGTGCGTGGCTCTGCAGTTGTTGCCGGCTTCCAGACTCAAACCCAGGTCATGCCGTCGCCGGCCGGCCACGACGACTCCGCACCCGGTGCCGGTTTCGGACAGGCGGGCCAGTCCTTCTACAACAGCAGGTCGGTGCCCAGGGGCGGAGCCAGGAACGGCAGAGGAACCATGAACGGTTACCGGGGTTCCTCCAATGGATTTCGAGGTACCGAACAAAACAAACCAAAGGGAAACCAAACAAGGATGCAAGTCATCGTTTCTTTGTCTTTTTTGTCCTCAGGGGGATATGAAGGGTACCGCCCCCCCTTTTCCAACCCGCCCAGTGGTGGTTACGCTCAAAGCCAATTCAGCGCGGGGGGCCGCGACTACACGAACAACAACTACCAGAGGGTAAGCGTCATTTTTCTAGAATTCCAGAATTATGAATGGATTATTTTAGGGGTGCCGGTATTGACCCCAGAGGTACGCCGCACGCTAACAAGAGAAAAGTCACAATTTTACGAGCATAAACAATAATAATAATAATAATAATAATATGAGGTACAACAACGACATTTTAGTAGCAAAGTTCAAATATAAATAAGAAACAAAATAAAATTGTGATTTTTGGAAAAGTTGGGAATAAAGAAAAATGAAGTTGAATTTTATATGAATTTTTATATAAAATTCAATTTTTATATGAAGGAAAAAATGCAGAAAATTGAAAAATCTGCTTCATTTCACAAGAATAAAGTCAAAATACTAAGAGAAAAAGTTGTAAACTAAATTTAAAAAGTAACATTTTAGTACCGTAATGCCGAAATATTCGAGAATAAAGTTGCAATATTATTAGAAACAAAAACAATGTTGTAGTTTTTGGAAAAATTAGAAGAAGAAGAGTTGAAATAATTAGGTATTGAAACAGCAGAAATGGGGAAAAACAAACTTAAGTTTACATGGGGAAAAAAAATCAAAATATTTAGAGTAATATATTTAGTAGCATAGGTTTGAAATATTCAAGAAAAGATTGGATATTTGTTTTCAAATAAAGTTGGCATTTTGGAAAAATAGTTTGTATGTATGTATGTATAATATTATAGGGATAAAGTATAAATATTCTAAAAAATGTACAGAATTATTTTAGTTTCAATATTTGAAATATTAGGGGTGCCAGTATTGACCCCAGGGGTACGCCGCACGCTAATAATAATAATATGAGGTACAACAACGGCATTTTAGTAGCAAAGTTCAAATATAAATAAGAAACAAAACAAAATAAAGTTGTGATTTTTGGAAAAGTTGGGAATAAAGATGAGACAAAAAATAAATATGAAGGAAAAAATTATGAAAATGGAAAAATCTGCTTCATTTGAAGACAAAAAGTTGTCAACTAAATTTAAAAAGTAACATTTTAGTACCGTAATGCCGAAATATTCGAGAAGAAAGTTGCAATATTATTAGAAACAATACAAAAATAATATTTTTGGAAAAATTAGAAGACAGTCGAAATAGTTCGGTATTGAAATACAACAGCGGAAATGGGGAAAAACAAACAAAGTTTACATGGAAAAAAAATCAAAATATTTAGAGTATTATATTTAGTAGCATAGGTTTGAAATATTCAAGAAAATTTGATATTTGTTTTCAAATAAAGTTGGCATTTTGGAAAAATATTTTTGGGAGGGAAATGTATAATATTATGGAAATAAAGTATAAATATTACAAAAAATGTACAGAATTAGTTTAGTTTTAATATTTGAAAAAAATTCCAAACAATGTTTTACAGGAGGGCTACCAACAAGGTTACAAGCGAGGCGCCGCCCAAGGACCTCGGGGGCTGTCTAGGGGCAACGCCCAGGCCATGCGATCCTAACAACGGTCTCACCGCTCCACGTTGAAAACATTCAGGATTTTTTCGAATGTGTTCACCTCCAGCTCACTTTTGTAATCTTTCCACTCACAATCCATCTTTTTTTTTTTTTTTTTCAAAAAAATTCCCGACCGATTTAATCCCGAGTGCGCCTGCTTTTTTTTTTTCTTCGTCTGCCCAAATCCTCTAAATGTCAGAAGACAAACTGCTGAAGTCGGCAACACGTAGGATTATCAGCAAGTATAAAAAAAATAGATATTCCTGTAAACTTGAAAGATTTCATTAATTTATTTTTTGTACAAAATAAATGCAAAAAATACCCTGCCACTGTCAAAAATAATTCCCAGATTTTCCTCTGGCATGTGCTTGTTTTTCACTTCGCCCCCCCTCCCCATCCCCAATCCCCCTCCCCACATCTTGTAGACATGACAATTTCTTTTGTAAACTCACTATCACCATCACCTCTTTGTATGCTGATGTTATCAGTCGAGACTGTTTCAATAAATAAAGCTGTGTTCTATTACACTGCTGCTATGAATACATGTTTTTATTTGTAAAAAAAAAAAATTTTTAATGCAGGCGTACATATTTTCACAACTGAATTTGTTAGTAGCCTACATTAATTAATGTCTCGTTTGTTGTGGTTAATTAGTTCCAGACTCAATCATGATTGAATAGCCGCAAAGTGAGTTTTAAGCCAAGCCTAGGAACCAACATTCTAGAAAGACCTGAAAAATTATTTAAAAAAAAAAAATTTCGATCCCTCCTGCTACATCTTCTTATTCTCCAGCTTACCAAGTGTGTTAGTGTTGTGAATGGCGGAAACGGAGACATTTGAGTAGCATAGCATAAGAAAGTTGAAACAAAAGAACAAATTAAATTGTAATTTTTTTGGAAGATTACCTTGCAGAGACATATAGGGACGATAAAGTAAAAATAATAATTAATAAAGGGATAATTATGGGATAGGCTCCAGCATACCCCCGCCACCCTAATGATAAGCATGCCGCTTATCCTGTCGATGGATGGATGGAAGTTAAAATTAAATAAAACTTGAAAATTTAAAAACAGAGTAAAAGAGAATATTATTATTATTCATATTATTATTATATTAATATTCTATTATTTTATTATTATCTATTATATATTATATTATAATATATTTGAATAATTATATTCAAAAGAGAATAAAGTAAAATAATTGCAATAGTCATTACAAAAAATTATTAAATTATATAATAAAATTAAATAAAACTTAAAAATTTAAAAAGAGCAAAAGAGAATATTATTATTATTCATATTAATATATTAATATTATTATTGTCTTATATTATTATTCTATTATTATTATCTATTATATTATATTATATTTGAATAATTATATTCAAGAGAATAAAGTAAAATAATTGGAATAAAGTCATAATACAAAAAATAATAAATTATTAAAAAAATTATTAAAAAATTATTTAAAAAATTATATCAGAAATGTCAAAATATTTAGAAAATTTGAAAAAACATGACATATAAAATAGTTAAAGTTCTTCAGCGAGTCTCATGCTTACAGACCAAAATGACAATGCATACGGACTATTTAACCTCATAGAATTGACATTACTAGCATGTGTGACTAGCATCGGTTGCCCGAACAAAAAGTTTGTACTCTGGTTTATTAACTTGGAACGGCGGCATTAAAGCGACATACAATGGGAATTCCATCCAGCAGCGAGCAATATCACAACCACGTGTACATAATGTATTGTGCAAACTTTAATTATGCAGTCATTCGCCAAACAAAACCTCGGCACAGAAAAAAAAACAAAAGCTGTTTGGGGAGCGGGGGGATCAAGTCAAGTCAAAATTTGTCAACCTAAAAGCACACAAACAGAAACTTGACAACTATCCTTATAAAGTGGTCGGGATGAGGTGACGGAAACCAAATTTATTGCCCAAACGATCCACCCCAAATCCCCCAAAAAAACTCCCAATGCTAATTCTTGGCAGTCCGATAAAAATATCTTTTTGTTTTAGTCAAGTTAAAAATGATCATTTATAATCAAATCAAGAAATGTTCAATAAGTAAAAACTTGAAATGTAAAGCTGTATATACATTATGAAATGGTGCTAGCATGTTTTTACTTGAAAACGTCCTTTAAAAGTCATTAAATTCATTGAAAGACGAGTCTAAATTTGGTACACTTGGGCATACTGAGGTTGCTCATTAACATGACAGAAAAAGCAATGCGCAATATTCCATATTAATTCCCTAATATTACTACTATCAGGGGAACCAGAGTATAGAGCAGGAGGAGGCTGCTGGCGTAGCCCAGCAAGGTGCACCGTATTCGGGCACACGCTGGTGTGCAGCTGGTGTGGTCTCCTGGTTAACCTTTTTCACTTTTTTTCAAACACGGCCGCGCTGGCATCCGCCCCCCCCCCAAACGGACACCGATAACTTTCTGTTTCCCAAGATTAAAATGATAGATCCACATCTGGGAGGTAAGACAGACTCAAATTTAGTGTACCTAATCAAATATGACATTACTACTATCAGGGGAACCAGAGTATAGAGCAGGAGAAGGCCGCTGGCGTAGCCCAGCAAGGTGCACCGTATTCGGGCACACGCTGGTGTGACGCCACATAGGTCTCCTGGTAATCTTTTTCACTTTTTTCAAACGCCGCAGCGCTGGCGTTCCCCGCCAAACCCCCCAACAACCCCCCCGCCCGGCCCCGCCATGGAGCATTTTCCACCAAGTTCTTCCTTTTCAAGTGAATGTTTGTTTACAAGTGAGCTCAGGGGGAAGCGACGATGGAGCGTTAAAACGATCACAGGCAGGAGATTGGAGGAGCGCTTGATTTGCTCACCCGCACAGGACAGGCAATCTCACCTGTGCGTTTAAAAAAAAAAAAAAAAAATGTTGTGGGTAATTCCCTGATTCCCTCAATGTTTATAAAATGCTTCTCCGTGATTGGTGGTCGTCCTGGTAAATCCATGGCGTCGCTGCACGGTGTGTTCATGGTCTGTCCTGAGCGTGTTCCTAAGCACCAACCGTCATCATCATCATCGTCATCATCACGGTGGAGGAGAACGGCCAGCCATGGGCTTCACGGCTGGTGGTTCTCTCCTTGTGGTATTTCCTGGTGTCCTGGTGGCAAATCCTGTCCTGGCTGGTCGCGGTCCAGAGACGAGTCTTGATGAGGCGGGGCTTCGTCGGGCTGCTGCTGCTGTTCGTGGACGAGGAGCGTGTCTTGATGGTGGATCTCTGGGATGTCGTTTCCTTCAACTGCGACGGAAATGAAGTCAAGGTGAACGATTTGAGACTGGAGGTAGCATTAGCATCTGAAACCGTGACGCCGAGCCTACCTTGGACCTCAGGAGGGGGTTGGAGTTTTTGAGCCTTGAGCTGTTCCATGTGATCCACAGCCTGGAAGCAGCAAGTTCAGAAGAAGAGTGTTAGCTTTTTTTGTTTGTTTTTTTTTCTATTAAAGGGTTTGTGTTAGTTTTTTATAATTATTTATTATTATTTAATTTATTATTATTTTTTATTATTTTTTCATTTATTATTATTTTATGTATTTATTTTTTTTTAATTTATTTTTTTTTTTTTTTAATTTATTTTTTTTTATTGTTAGCTTTTTAAGACATGATCCCTGCCTAGTCATTTGCCATTTGCTACTCCTTTGGATGGTAAATGGTGTTTTAGCTTAAAATACAAAGTGGCTGAATGGCGCCTTCTACAGGGGGAAAGGAGTAGTGCAGCCCAACGTTTTCTAGCAGGAAGATGCTCTAACAAGGCGTGACTGCACGTTTTTTCCAAGTATGGCATTCCAGTAAACCAATACCGGATGAAAAGGAAGCACACGGCGGTGCCCCTCCCCCATCCGCCCCCCCCACCCCAAAGTATTCCGGTTGTTGTGCTGTAAAGTGTGCTTACAGTGGTGCCATTCCCAGACAGCGCCCCCACATAGGAGCACAGTTTGGGGGCGCTTCCTTTTCTTCTTCTCCCCTTTTATCACCCAGTCAACCGCCCACCCCCCAAAGTATTCCGGTTGTTGTGCTGTAAAGTGTGTCATTCCCAGACAGCACCCCCACATAGGAGCACAGTTTGGGGGCGCTTCCTTTTCTTCTTCTCCCCTTTTAGCACCCGGTCAACCCCCCCAAAGTATTCCGGTTGTTGTGCTGTAAAGTGTGCTTACAGTGGTGCCATTCCCAGACAGCACCCCCACATCGGAGCACAGTTTGGGAAGCGCTTCCTTTTCTTCTTCTCCCCTTTTATCACCCGGTCATCCTGCCCCCCCAAAGTATTCCGGTTGTTGTGCTCTAAAGTGTGCCATTCCCAGACAGCGCCCCCACTTAGGAGCACAGTTTGGGGGCGCTTCCTTTTCTTCTTCTCCCCTTTTATCTCCCGGTCATCCCGCCCCCCCACCCCCAAAGTATTCCGGTTGTTGTGCTGTAAAGTGTGCTTACAGTGGTGCCATTCCCAGACAGTACCCCCACATCGGAGCACAGTTTGGGAAGCGCTTCCTTTTCTTCTTCTCCCCTTTTATCACCCGGTCAACCCCCACCCCCCTGACCCCCGCCTACCCCCAAAGTATTCCGGTTGTTGTGCTGTAAAGTGTGCTTCTTTGTGGTTGTGCTGCTGTTTTCTTTGTCATTCCCACATAGGAGCACAGTTTGGGAGTGCTTCCTTTTCTTCTTCTCCCCTTTTAGCGCCCCCCTCCCCCATACTGTACGCTAGCTTGCCCCTCCCCCCACGAGTGTCAGGTATGTACATTCTACACGACCTGCTGCAACTCCATTTTCTGCGCGTTGAGCTGCTCCTGTTGTCTCTCCAGCTCGTCTCGCTGCTTCTGGAGGTCGGCGGCCTTATGGTGGAGGTCCTGCTCCTGCCGAGCGAGGTGCTCCTCGAATTCCCTCATCTCCTCGTCCGTGTAGGCCTGGTTCTGCTCCAACGTCTGCGCACCAAAATGGTTCAGGAGGTGTTCGGATGCTGCGGGGGTTTGTTGTCTCACCTCCCAACTGTCGGGCTCCAAGAATTCCTTCTTGTTGGTGGCGGTCAGGAACTCGTCTAAGGAGACCAGACGGTCTCTGTTGGAATCCACCTGCGTGGGGGGGAGGGAGTACATGGGTTCAATGCCGAGTAAGAACTTTTTTTTTTTGGTCTGCGCCACCTCGTTCATGACGTGTTCCCGCATGCGTAAACGCTCCTCCTCCATTTCCACCATGTCGTCTTCCTCGTTGGTGGGATCGTAGATCTTCTCCAGCTGAAACGATGGAGATCAGAAGATCAGCGGCGGTGTTGACATTGTCCCTGACGTGACGTCACGTGACGTTTACCTCCTTAGTGAACAGCGACTCCAGTTCTTGTTCGTCAAAGAACCCGTCTCCGTTGGTGTCTGCGCCATACAAATAATATCCCATTCGGAATAATACTTTGGAAAAATCCAGGAAGTAGGATCTTACCGTGCAAATTAAAAAACGTTTTAGGGTCAAAATCCTCGGGATCTAAGCCATCGGTTTCCTCCCAAACTTCCTTGAGTTGATTCTCGCTTCCCTGCAAAAAACCACAACGCTCCGACTCAGCGCCGACAACAAGAATCAGTCCACCCGGTCCCGACCTGGTCCCGACTTACCGGGTGGTTGACTTTGGGGTGGTCGGCGTGTTTTTTCCTCAGCTCCTCGTAGTGCTCCTCCTCTTGCTTGCGTTGCTCCTCGTCCAGCGTCATCAGGTGCTCCCGTCTGTCGTGGTCCTTCATCATTTTATACCTCTTGAACTCCTCGTGACGCTCTTTGTCGAAGTTCTCCAGGTCGTTGGTGGCCTTGACGCGGGAACGTAAAACGAGATTTTACGACAAAAATAACGCTAAATAATAATAATAATAATAATAATACGCAAACTCACGACAAAGTTATCAGAAACATAAAAACATGTACCAATACAAGTTTAACATAAAACAGTATGTTAAAGTGTTCCCAGTGGGAGCAAAAAGAGGGCAGCTGACGTCATCGCAGTACATCAATGAATACATTTAAAACTTCAATATATACTGTATTTTCCGGACAATAATTCGCAATTTTTTTTTTTCATAGGTTGGCTGTTCCTGAGACTTATACTCCATACACTGCGGGTGATTGGACACAAGTCACATGACCTAATCAATACACACACACACTGCTATCGGGAAGGAGTCGTCATGAAGCAAACGATCATCAGACGTACCGATTTGATGAGGCGATCCAGGTCGTCCACTTCAAACGTGTGTGGATTCATGTGGTTCAAGTATTCAAACTGTTTCAACAGAGCCTGGTGGTCCACCGCAATGTCTGGAGGGGGGGGTTCCGGGGGGGTTAATTTTTGTTTTTAATGCCAGAGCCGATGGTTGAACGGTACGTTTATGTCACCCTCCTGGCCTGCCCCCCAACGTTTTTCACAAATCACAAAATTCAAACACCGGCATTTTATGCCGTTTTTGGGTGCTTCTCAGGCCCCTGTTGCACGTGTGTGAGGTTTACCGTTTTTTTTTTTTTTTAATTTTGTGATTTTTGACAAAAAACGTAAGGGGTTAGTATGTCGTTTTTTTCATTTTTTTCAACTTGCTTTTAATGCACTTTTCTGGTCAAAAATAAAAAGGAAACCTCACACATGCGCATCAGGGGGCTGAGAAGCACCCAAAAATGGCATAAAATGCCAGTGTTTGAATTTTGTGATTTTTTGAAAAAAACGTAAGGGGTTAGTATGTCGTTTTTTTCATTTTTTTCAACTTGCTTTTAATGCACTTTTCTGGTCAAAAATAAGGGGGAAACCTCACACACACACATCAGGGGGCTGAGAAGCACCCAAAAATGGCATAAAATGCCAGTGTTTGAATTTTGTGATTTTTTGAAAAAAACGTAAGGGGTTAGTATGTCGTTTTTTTCATTTTTTTCAACTTGCTTTTAATGTACTTTTCTGATCAAAAATAAGGGCGAAACCTCACAAACACGCATCGGGGGCACCAGGAGCACCCAAAAACGGCATAAAATGCCAGGTTTTTAATTTGGTGATTTTTGAAAAAAACGTAAGGGGTTAGTATGTCGTTTTTTTTCATTTTTTTCAACTTCCTTTTAATGCACTTTTCTGGTCAAAAATAAGGGGGAAACCTCACAAACACGCACCAGGGGCACCAGGAGCACCCAAAAACGGCATAAAATGCAAGGTTTTTAATTTTGTGATTTCTGAAAAAAAACGTAAGGGGTTAGTATGTAATTTTTTTCATTTTTTTCAACTTGCTTTTAATGCACTTTTGTGCTCAAAAATAAGGGGGAAACCTCACACACTCAACAGGGGCCTGAGAAGCACCCAAAAATGGCATAAAATGCCAGGTTTTTCATTTGGTGATTTTTGAAAAAAACGTAAGTGGTTAGTATGTCGTTTTTTTCAGTTTTTTCAACTTGCTTTTAATGCACTTTTCTGATCAAAAATAAGGGGGAAACCTCACACACACTCAACAGGGGCCTGAGAAGCACCCAAAAATGGCATAAAATGCCAGGTTTTTAGTTTGGTGATTTTTGACAAAAAACGTAAGGGGTTAGTATGTCGTTTTTTTTCATTTTTTTCAACTTCCTTTTAATGCACTTTTCTGGTCAAAAATAAAAAGGAAACCTCACACACACGCATCAGGGGCCCCAAGAGCACCCAAAAATGGCATAAAATGCCAAGTTTTTAATTTGGTGATTTTTGAAAAAAACGTAAGGGGTTAGTATGTCGTTTTTTTTCATTTTTTTCCAACTTGCTTTTAATGCACTTTTCTGGTCAAAAATAAAAAGGAAACCTCACACATATTCAACAGGGGCCCCGGGAGCACCCAAAAATGGCATAAAATGCCAGGTTTTTAATTTGATGATTTTTGACAAAAAACGTAAGGGGTTAGTATGTCGTTTTTTTTCATTTTTTTCAACTTGCTTTTAATGCACTTTTCTGGTCAAAAATAAAAAGGAAACCTCACACACACGCAACAGGAACCTGAGAAGCACCCAAAAACGGCATAAAATGCCAGGTTTTTAATTTGATGATTTTTGACAAAAAACGTAAGGGGTTAGTATGTCGTTTTTTTCATTTTTTTCAAATTGCTTTTAATGCACTTTTCTGGTCAAAAATAAGGGGGAAACCTCACACACACTCAACAGGGGCCTGAGAAGCACCCAAAAATGGCATAAAATGCCAGGTTTTTCATTTGGTGATTTTTGAAAAAAACGTAAGGGGTTAGTATGTCGTTTTTTTCAGTTTTTTCAACTTGCTTTTAATGCACTTTTCTGATCAAAAATAAGGGGGAAACCTCACACACACTCAACAGGGGCCTGAGAAGCACCCAAAAATGGCATAAAATGCCAGGTTTTTAGTTTGGTGATTTTTGACAAAAAACGTAAGGGGTTAGTATGTCGTTTTTTTTCATTTTTTTCAACTTCCTTTTAATGCACTTTTCTGGTCAAAAATAAAAAGGAAACCTCACACACACGCATCAGGGGCCCCAAGAGCACCCAAAAATGGCATAAAATGCCAAGTTTTTAATTTGGTGATTTTTGAAAAAAACGTAAGGGGTTAGTATGTCGTTTTTTTTCATTTTTTTCCAACTTGCTTTTAATGCACTTTTCTGGTCAAAAATAAAAAGGAAACCTCACACATATTCAACAGGGGCCCCGGGAGCACCCAAAAATGGCATAAAATGCCAGGTTTTTAATTTGATGATTTTTGACAAAAAACGTAAGGGGTTAGTATGTCGTTTTTTTTCATTTTTTTCAACTTGCTTTTAATGCACTTTTCTGGTCAAAAATAAAAAGGAAACCTCACACACATTCAACAGGGGCCCCGGGAGCACCCAAAAATGGCATAAAATGCCAGGTTTTTAATTTGATGATTTTTGACAAAAAACGTAAGGGGTTAGTATGTCGTTTTTTTCATTTTTTTCAACTTGCTTTTAATGCACTTTTCTGATCAAAAATAAGGGGGAAACCTCACACACACTCAACAGGGGCCTGAGAAGCACCCAAAAACGGCATAAAATGCCAGGTTTTTAATTTGGTGATTTTTGACAAAAAACGTAAGGGGTTAGTATGTCGTTTTTTTTTTCTTTTTTTTTCAACTTCCTTTTAATGAACTTTTCTGGTCAAAAATAAGGGGGAAACCTCACACACACGCATCAGGGGCCCCAAGAGCACCCAAAAATGGCATAAAATGCCAAGTTTTTAATTTGGTGATTTTTGAAAAAAACGTAAGGGGTTAGTATGTCGTTTTTTTCATTTTTTTCCAACTTGCTTTTAATGCACTTTTCTGGTCAAAAATAAAAAGGAAACCTCACACACATTCAACAGGGGCCCCGGGAGCACCCAAAAATGGCATAAAATGCCAGGTTTTTAATTTGATGATTTTTGAAAAAAAACGTAAGGGGTTAATATGTCGTTTTTTTTCATTTTTTTCAACTTGCTTTTAATGCACTTTTCTGGTCAAAAATAAAAAGGAAACCTCACACACACGCAACAGGAACCTGAGAAGCACCCAAAAACGGCATAAAATGCCAGGTTTTTAATTTGATGATTTTTGACAAAAAACGTAAGGGGTTAGTATGTCGTTTTTTTCATTTTTTTCAACTTGCTTTTAATGCACTTTTCTGGTCAAAAATAAGGGGGAAACCTCACACACATTCAACAGGGGCCTGAGAAGCGCCCAAAAACGGCATAAAATGCCAGGTTTTTAATTTGGTGATTTTTGAAAAAAACGTAAGGGGTTAGTATGTCGTTTTTTTTCATTTTTTCCAACTTGCTTTTAATGCACTTTTCTGGTCAAAAATAAAAAGGAAACCTCACACACACGCATCAGGGGCCCCAAGAGCACCCAAAAATGGCATAAAATGCCAGTTTTTTAATTTGATGATTTTTGACAAAAAACGTAAGGGGTTAGTATGTCGTTTTTTTTCATTTTTTTCCAACTTGCTTTTAATGCACTTTTCTGGTCAAAAATAAAAAGGAGACCTCACACACATTCAACAGGGGCCCCGGGAGCACCCAAAAATGGCATAAAATGCCAGGTTTTTAATTTGATGATTTTTGACAAAAAACGTAAGGGGTTAGTATGTCGTTTTTTTCATTTTTTTCAACTTGCTTTTAATGCACTTTTCTGATCAAAAATAAGGGGGAAACCTCACACACACTCAACAGGGGCCTGAGAAGCACCCAAAAACGGCATAAAATGCCAGGTTTTTAATTTGGTGATTTTTGACAAAAAACGTAAGGGGTTAGTATGTCGTTTTTTTTTTCTTTTTTTTTCAACTTCCTTTTAATGAACTTTTCTGGTCAAAAATAAGGGGGAAACCTCACACACACGCATCAGGGGCCCCAAGAGCACCCAAAAATGGCATAAAATGCCAAGTTTTTAATTTGGTGATTTTTGAAAAAAACGTAAGGGGTTAGTATGTCGTTTTTTTTCATTTTTTTCCAACTTGCTTTTAATGCACTTTTCTGGTCAAAAATAAAAAGGAAACCTCACACACATTCAACAGGGGCCCCGGGAGCACCCAAAAATGGCATAAAATGCCAGGTTTTTAATTTGATGATTTTTGAAAAAAAACGTAAGGGGTTAATATGTCGTTTTTTTTCATTTTTTTCAACTTGCTTTTAATGCACTTTTCTGGTCAAAAATAAAAAGGAAACCTCACACACACGCAACAGGAACCTGAGAAGCACCCAAAGACGGCATAAAATGCCAGGTTTTTAATTTGATGATTTTTGACAAAAAACGTAAGGGGTTAGTATGTCGTTTTTTTCATTTTTTTCAACTTGCTTTTAATGCACTTTTCTGGTCTAAAATAAGGGGGAAACCTCACACACATTCAACAGGGGCCTGAGAAGCACCCAAAAACGGCATAAAATGCCAGGTTTTTAATTTGGTGATTTTTGAAAAAAACGTAAGGGGTTAGTATGTAATTTTTTTCATTTTTTTCAACTTGCTTTTAATGCACTTTTCTGGTCAAAAATAAAAAGGAAACCTCACACACACGCATCAGGGGCCCCAAGAGCACCCAAAAACGGCATAAAATGCCAGTGTTTGAATTTTGTGATTTTTGACAAAAAACGTAAGGGGTTAGTATGTAATTTTTTTCATTTTTTTCAACTTCCTTTTAATGCACTTTTCTGGTCAAAAATAAGGGGGAAACCTCACACACACTCAACAGGGGCCTGAGAAGCACCCAAAAATGGCATAAAATGCCAGGTTTTTAGTTTGGTGATTTTTGACAAAAAACGTAAGGAGTTAGTATGTCGTTTTTTTCATTTTTTTCAACTTGCTTTTAATGCACTTTTCTGATAAAAAATAAGGGGGAAACCTCACACACACTCAACAGGGGCCCCATGAGCACCCAAAAACGGCATAAAATGCCAGGTTTTTAATTTGGTGATTTTTGACAAAAAACGTAAGCGGTTAGTATGTCGTTTTTTTTCATTTTTTTCAACTTCCTTTTAATGCACTTTTCTGGTCAAAAATAAGGGGGAAACCTCACACACACACATCAGGGGGCTGAGAAGCACCCAAAAATGGCATAAAATGCCAGTGTTTGAATTTTGTGATTTTTTGAAAAAAACGTAAGGGGTTGTTAGTATGTCGTTTTTTTCATTTTTTCAAATTCCTTTTAATGCACTTTTCTGATCAAAAATAAAAAGGAAACCTCACACACACACATCAGGGGCCCCATGAGCACCCAAAAACGGCATAAAATGCCAGGTTTTTAATTTGGTGATTTTTGACAAAAAACGTAAGGGGTTAGTATGTCGTTTTTTTTCATTTCTTTCAACTTCCTTTTAATGCACTTTTCTGGTCAAAAATAAGGGGGAAACCTCACACACACACATCAGGGGGCTGAGAAGCACCCAAAAATGGCATAAAATGCCAGTGTTTGAATTTTGTGATTTTTTGAAAAAAACGCAAGGGGTTAGTATGTCGTTTTTTTCAGTTTTTTCAACTTCCTTTTAATGCACTTTTCTGATCAAAAATAAAAAGGAAACCTCACACACACGCATCAGGGGCCCCAAGAGCACCCAAAAACGGCATAAAATGCCAGTGTTTGAATTTTGTGATTTTTTGAAAAAAACGTAAGGGGTTAGTATGTCGTTTTTTTCATTTTTTTCAACTTGCTTCTAATGCACTTTTCTGGTCAAAAATAAGGGGTAAACCTCACACACACGCATCAGGGGGCTGAGAAGCACCCAAAAATGGCATAAAATGCCAGGTTTTTCATTTGGTGATTTTTTAAAAAAACGTAAGGGGTTAGTATGTCGTTTTTTTCAGTTTTTTCAACTTGCTTTTAATGCACTTTTCTGATCAAAAATAAGGCGGAAACCTCACACACACTCAACAGGGGCCTGAGAAACACCCAAAAACGGCATAAAATGCCAGGTTTTTCATTTGGTGATTTTTGACAAAAAACGTAAGGGGTTAGTATGTCGTTTTTTTTTCATTTTTTTCAACTTCCTTTTAATGCACTTTTCTGGTCAAAAATAAGGGGGAAACCTCACACACACACATCAGGGGGCTGAGAAGCACCCAAAAATGGCATAAAATGCCAGTGTTTGAATTTTGTGATTTTTTGAAAAAAACGCAAGGGGTTAGTATGTCGTTTTTTTCATTTTTTTCAACTTGCTTTTAATGCACTTTTCTGGTCAAAAATAAGGGGGAAACCTCACAAACACGCATCAGGGGCCCCAAGAGCACCCAAAAACGGCATAAAATGCCAGTGTTTGAATTTTGTGATTTTTTGAAAAAAACGTAAGGGGTTGTTAGTATGTCGTTTTTTTCATTTTTTTCAACTTCCTTTTAATGCACTTTTCTGGTCAAAAATAAGGGGGAGACCTCACACACACACATCAGGGGGCTGAGAAGCACCAAAAAATGGCATAAAATGCCAGTGTTTGAATTTTGTGTTTTTTTGAAAAAAATGTAAAGGGTTAGTATGTCGTTTTTTTCAACTTGCTTTTAATGCACTTTTCTGGTCAAAAATAAAAAGGAAACCTCACACACACGCATCAGGGGCACCAGGAGCACCCAAAAACGGCATAAAATGCCAGGTTTTTAATCTGGTGATTTTTGACAAAAAACGTAAGGGGTTAGTATGTCGTTTTTTTCATTTTTTTCAACTTCCTTTTAATGCACTTTTCTGGTCAAAAATAAGGGGGAAACCTCACACACACACATCAGGGGGCTGAGAAGCACCCAAAAATGGCATAAAATGCCAGGTTTTTAGTTTGGTGATTTTTGACAAAAAACGTAAGGGGTTAGTATGTCGTTTTTTTTCGTTTTTTTCAACTTGCTTTTAATGCACTTTTCTGGTCAAAAATAAAAAGGAAACCTCACACACACGCATCAGGGGCACCAGGAGCACCCAAAAACGGCATAAAATGCCAGGTTTTTAATTTTGTGATTTCTGAAAAAAAACGTAAGGGGTTAGTATGTCATTTTTTTCATTTTTTTTCAACTTGCTTCTAATGCACTTTTCTGGTCAAAAATAAGGGGTAAACCTCACACACACACGCATCAGGGGGCTGAGAAGCACCCAAAAATGGCATAAAATGCCAGGTTTTTAGTTTAGTGATTTTTGACAAAAAACGTAAGGGGTTAGTATGTCGTTTTTTTCAGTTTTTTCAACTTGCTTTTAATGCACTTTTCTGATCAAAAATAAGGGGGAAACCTCACACACACTCAACAGGGGCCCCATGAGCACCCAAAAACGGCATAAAATGCCAGGTTTTTAATTTGGTGATTTTTGACAAAAAACGTAAGGGGTTAGTATGTCGTTTTTTTTCATTTCTTTCAACTTCCTTTTAATGCACTTTTCTGGTCAAAAATAAGGGGGAAACCTCACACACACACATCAGGGGGCTGAGAAGCACCCAAAAATGGCATAAAATGCCAGTGTTTGAATTTTGTGATTTTTTGAAAAAAACGCAAGGGGTTAGTATGTCGTTTTTTTCAGTTTTTTCAACTTCCTTTTAATGCACTTTTCTGATCAAAAATAAAAAGGAAACCTCACACACACGCATCAGGGGCCCCAAGAGCACCCAAAAACGGCATAAAATGCCAGTGTTTGAATTTGGTGATTTTTGACAAAAAACGTAAGGGGTTAGTATGTCGTTTTTTTTCATTTTTTTCAACTTCCTTTTAATGCACTTTTCTGGTCAAAAATAAGGGGGAAACCTCACACACACACATCAGGGGGCTGAGAAGCACCCAAAAATGGCATAAAATGCCAGGTTTTTAGTTTGGTGATTTTTGACTATGTCGTTTTTTTCATTTTTTCAACTTGCTTTTAATGCACTTTTCTGGTCAAAAATAAAAAGGAAACCTCACACACACGCATCAGGGGGCTGAGAAGCACCCAAAAATGGCATAAAATGCCAGGTTTTTAATTTGGTGATTTTTGACAAAAAACGTAAGGGGTTAGTATGTCGTTTTTTTCATTTTTTTCAACTTGCTTTTAATGCACTTTTCTGGTCAAAAATAAGGGTGAAACGTCACACAAAAATAAGGGGGAAATGTCACACACACGCAACAGGAACCTGAGAAGCACCCAAAAACAGCATAAAATGCCAGGTTTTTAATTTGATGATTTTTGACAAAAAACGTAAGGGGTTAGTATGTCGTTTTTTTCATTTCTTTCAACTTGCTTTTAATGCACTTTTCTGATCAAAAATAAGGGGGAAACCTCACACACACTCAACAGGGGCCTGAGAAGCACCCAAAAACGGCATAAAATGCCAGGTTTTTAATTTGGTGATTTTTGACAAAAAACGTAAGGGGTTAGTATGTCGTTTTCTTTTTCATTTTTTTCAACTTCCTTTTAATGCACTTTTCTGGTCAAAAATAAGGGGGAAACCTCACACACACACATCAGGGGGCTGAGAAGCACCCAAAAATGGCATAAAATGCCAGTGTTTGAATTTTGTGATTTTTTGAAAAAAACGCAAGGGGTTAGTATGTCGTTTTTTTCATTTTTTTCAACTTGCTTTTAATGCACTTTTCTGATCAAAAATAAGGGGGAAACCTCACACACACTCAACAGGGGCCTGAGAAGCACCCAAAATGGCATAAAATGCCAAGTTTTTAGTTTGGTGATTTTTGACAAAAAACGTAAGGGGTTAGTATGTCATTTTTTTCATTTTTTTTCAACTTGTTTCTAATGCACTTTTCTGGTCAAAAATAAGGGGTAAACCTCACACACACGCATCAGGGGCCCCAAGAGCACCCAAAAATGGCATAAAATGCCAGTTTTTTAATTTGATGATTTTTGACAAAAAACGTAAGGGGTTAGTATGTCGTTTTTTTCATTTTTTTCAACTTGCTTTTAATGCACTTTTCTGGTCAAAAATAAGGGTGAAACGTCACACAAAAATAAGGGGGAAATGTCACACACACGCAACAGGAACCTGAGAAGCACCCAAAAACGGCATAAAATGCCAGGTTTTTAATTTGATGATTTTTGACAAAAAACGTAAGGGGTTAGTATGTCGTTTTTTTTCATTTTTTTCAACTTCCTTTTAATGCACTTTTCTGGTCAAAAATAAGGGGGAAACCTCACAAACACGCATCAGGGGCACCAGGAGCACCCAAAAACGGCATAAAATGCAAGGTTTTTAATTTTGTGATTTCTGAAAAAAAACGTAAGGGGTTAGTATGTAATTTTTTTCATTTTTTTCAACTTGCTTTTAATGCACTTTTCTGCTCAAAAATAAGGGGGAAACCTCACACACACTCAACAGGGGCCTGAGAAGCACCCAAAAATGGCATAAAATGCCAGGTTTTTCATTTGGTGATTTTTGAAAAAAACGTAAGGGGTTAGTATGTCGTTTTTTTCAGTTTTTTCAACTTGCTTTTAATGCACTTTTCTGATCAAAAATAAAAAGGAAACACACACACGCATCAGGGGGCTGAGAAGCACCCAAAAATGGCATAAAATGCCAGGTTTTTCATTTGGTGATTTTTGAAAAAAACGTAAGGGGTTAGTATGTTGTTTTTTTTCATTTTTTTCAACTTGCTTTTAATGCACTTTTCTGGTCAAAAATAAAAAGGAAACCTCACACACATGCATCAGGGGCCTCAAGAGCACCCAAAAATGGCATAAAATGCCAGTTTTTTAATTTGATGATTTTTGACAAAAAACGTAAGGGGTTAGTATGTCGTTTTTTTTCATTTTTTTCAACTTGCTTTTAATGCACTTTTCTGATCAAAAATAAGGGGGAAACCTCACACACACTCAACAGGGGCCTGAGAAGCACCCAAAAATGGCATAAAATGCCAGTGTTTGAATTTTGTGATTTTTTGAAAAAAACGCAAGGGGTTAGTATGTCGTTTTTTTCATTTTTTTCAACTTGCTTTTAATGCACTTTTCTGGTCAAAAATAAGGGGGAAACCTCACACACATTCAACAGGGGCCTGAGAAGCACCCAAAAATGGCATAAAATGCCAGGTTTTTAGTTTGGTGATTTTTGACAAAAAACGTAAGGGGTTAGTATGTCGTTTTTTTTCATTTTTTTCAACTTGCTTTTAATGCACTTTTCTGGTCAAAAATAAAAAGGAAACCTCACACACACGCATCAGGGGCCTCAAGAGCACCCAAAAATGGCATAAAATGCCAGTTTTTTAATTTGATGATTTTTGACAAAAAACGTAAGGGGTTAGTATGTCGTTTTTTTTCATTTTTTTCAACTTGCTTTTAATGCACTTTTCTGGTCAAAAATAAAAAGGAAACCTCACACACACGCATCAGGGGGCTGAGAAGCACCCAAAAATGGCATAAAATGCCAGGTTTTTCATTTGGTGATTTTTGAAAAAAACGTAAGGGGTTAGTATGTCGTTTTTTTTTTCATTTTTTTCTACTTCCTTTTAATGCACTTTTCTGGTCAAAAATAAGGGGGAAACCTCACACACACACACATCAGGGGGCTGAGAAGCACCCAAAAAAGGCATAAAATGCCAGTGTTTGAATTTTGTGATTTTTTGAAAAAAACGCAAGGGGTTAGTATGTCGTTTTTTTCATTTTTTTCAACTTGCTTTTAATGCACTTTTCTGGTCAAAAATAAAAAGGAAACCTCACACACACGCATCAGGGGCCCCAAGAGCACCCAAAAATGGCATAAAATGCCAAGTTTTTAATTTGGTGATTTTTGACAAAAAACGTAAGGGGTTAGTATGTCGTTTTTTTCTTTTTTTCAACTTGCTTTTAATGCACTTTTCTGGTCAAAAATAAAAAGGAAACCTCACACACACGCATCAGGGGCCCCAAGAGCACCCAAAAATGGCATAAAATGCCAGTTTTTTAATTTGATGATTTTTGACAAAAAACGTAAGGGGTTAGTATGTCGTTTTTTTTCATTTTTTTCAACTTGCTTTTAATGCACTTTTCTGGTCAAAAATAAAAAGGAAACCTCACACACACGCATCAGGGGCCCCAAGAGCACCCAAAAATGGCATAAAATGCCAGTTTTTTAATTTGATGATTTTTGACAAAAAACGTAAGGGGTTAGTATGTCGTTTTTTTTCATTTTTTTCAACTTGCTTTTAATGCACTTTTCTGGTCAAAAATAAAAAGGAAACCTCACACACACGCAACAGGAACCTGAGAAGCACCCAAAAACGGCATAAAATGCCAGGTTTTTAATTTGATGATTTTTGACAAAAAACGTAAGGGGTTAGTATGTCGTTTTTTTTCATTTTTTTCAACTTGCTTTTAATGCACTTTTCTGGTCAAAAATAAGGGGGAAACCTCACACACATTCAACAGGGGCCTGAGAAGCACCCAAAAACGGCATAAAATGCCAGGTTTTTAATTTGGTGATTTTTGAAAAAAACGTAAGGGGTTAGTATGTCGTTTTTTTTCATTTTTTCCAACTTGCTTTTAATGCACTTTTCTGGTCAAAAATAAAAAGGAAACCTCACACACACGCATCAGGGGCCCCAAGAGCACCCAAAATGGCATAAAATGCCAAGTTTTTAATTTGGTGATTTTTGACAAAAAACGTAAGGGGTTAGTATGTCGTTTTTTTCATTTTTTTTCAACTTGCTTTTAATGCACTTTTCTGGTCAAAAATAAGGGGGAACCCTCACACACACACATCAGGGGGCTGAGAAGCACCCAAAAATGGCATAAAATGCCAGTGTTTGAATTTTGTGATTTTTTGAAAAAAACGCAAGGGGTTAGTATGTCGTTTTTTTCATTTTTTTCAACTTGCTTTTAATGCACTTTTCTGGTAAAAAAAATAAAAAGGCAACCTCACACACGCACATCAGGGGGCTGAGAAGCACCCAAAAATGGCATAAAATGCCAGGTTTTGAATTTTGTGATTTTTTGAAAAAAACGTAAGGGGTTAGTATGTCGTTTTTTTCAGTTTTTTCAACTTGCTTCTAGTGCACTTTTCTGGTCAAAATAAGGGGGAAACCTCACACACACTCAACAGGGGCCTGAGAAGCACCCAAAAATGGCATAAAATGCCAGGTTTTTAATTTGGTGATTTCTGACAAAAACGTCGTTTTTTTCATTTTTTTCAACTTGCTTTTAATGCACTTTTCTGGTCAAAAATAAGGGGGAAACCTCACACACACACATCAGGGGGCTGAGAAGCACCCAAAAATGGCATTAAATGCCAGGTTTTTCATTTTGTGATTTTTGAAAAAAAACGTAAGGGGTTAGTATGTCGTTTTTTTCAATTTTTCAACTTGCTTTTAATGCACTTTTCTGGTCAAAAAAACACGGATAATGTCACACACACTCAACAGGGGCCTGAGAAGCAGCCAAAAATGGCATAAAATGCCAGGTTTTTAATTTGGTGATTTTTGACAAAAAACGTAAGGGGTTAGTATGTCGTTTTTTTCAGTTTTTTCAACTTGCTTTTAATGCACTTTTCTGGTCAACAATAAGGGGGAAACCTCACACACACTCAACAGGGGCCTGAGAAGCACCCAAAAATGGCATAAAATGCCAGTGTTTGAATTTTGTGATTTTTTGAAAAAAACGTAAGGGGTTAGTATGTCGTTTTTTTCAATTTTTTCAACTTGCTTTTAATGCACTTTTCTGGTCAAAAAAACACGGGAAACCTCACACACACTCAACAGGGGACTGAGAAGCACCCAAAAATGACATAAAATGCCAGTGTTTGAATTTGGTGATTTTTGACAAAAAACGTGGGGGCGGGGGGGTGACATAAATGTACCGTTTAACCATAGGCTCTCACTTCACTTATAAACCCTGCTTGGAAAAAAAAACAGCAACCTACCATTTCCACCTTCCTTGTCATGCCGAGCCTTAATCAGGGTTCGGAGTCGGTTCACTTCCTGCCTCTTCAACTCATCCAGACTTGTTCTGACGTGGTGGCTGACAAAGTCCAGCTCTTTGGCTAATTTACCTTGCTGTATGACAACACGTCGTTATTGTCACAGTATGTGTGGTACAGTGCCTCGGAGATGGAAAGGCCTTACATCAACCCGGCTCTTTTTCTATTGGCCCACGGCATAGTCAGTCTAAATATATCATTTAACAAGAAAACTCATCAAAAGGTTGAAATATTACAGAAAAAATACGTTTAAAAAGTCCAAATATGGCATAAAGTTGTAGTAGGAAATTATGCTGGAGAAAAAGTTGTAATATTCTAGGAATAAAATGTAAATATGGAGATAAATTCATAATTACGGGAAAGAAAATTGACAACGAAAAGGTTGAAATAAAAAAAAACAAACTGCAAAAACTTGAATAAAGTTATCAAAACGACAAAGTCAAAATATTACAAGGGTTAGGGGTAGTAATATTCAGGGAATAAAGTATATAAAATTCATAATTACGTGAAAGAAAATTTACAACCAAAAAGTTGAAATAGAAAAAAAAAACAAGCAAAAACTTGAATAAAGTTATAAAAAGAATAAAGTCAAAATATTACAAGGGTTAGGGTTAGTAATATTCTAGGTTTGTAAATTCATACAGGGAAAAAAACAAAAGGTTGAAATAGAAAAAAAAAGTTATAAAAACGACAATAAAATCAAAATATTACAAAAAAAATGTGGTATTATTATTATATTATAAAATGTGGAAAAATACCTTATTTTTCTTCAAAATAAAACAAAATAAAGCTGTAATTTTTTGGAATACTAGGTTGTGAAAAAAGGGAGGAAATATGAGAATAAAGTCCAAATATTATGGGAATGAAGTCATAATATTACGAGAAGTAAATTGCAGAAGTTGAAATATAAAAATATAAATAAATATAACAGCAAGAATAGTTCATTTGAATATTTTTTTCACTTCAATCACAAAGTTGAGATGGAGTTTTATCTTGAACTACATTAATTTTACACTGTAACCTCTTAGCATACTGTATGTTGCTTTATAAAAACATGTATTCTTTCATTTTTTTCCACTGTAAAAAGTTCAAACACCCTTTAGTACACACTTGTAAAATTACCCAAGTAAAAGCATGCACCACTCCCACTTACCTTGATGTCCTCCATGTCTGTATTATGAAGTTTTTCTCTGAAATGTTGATCTTTTTCCAGAAAATCAATGACTTCCCTGAGGTAGCGGTCATAATGGAGGCCCGTGTCCTGCAAGCACAACAAACAATCAAACCGTCATTATTGCTGTGTGATGAAGAATAATAATGGAGGCCGACTTCATACATTCATTTTGTGAACCTTCATCTCTGTGAGCACTTCCTGTTACTGACTGTTGTACAAAATAAATGGCTGCTCACTTATAACTTTAAGGCTCACATATTTGTTGGCTACTCTGCTCATCACTATACGTACCAGCACCATCTAGTGGTTAAAATGGGAATTAGACTTCTCATGACAATAATGAAAAAAATTGCATTCAATGATAATTTGTAGTATAAATTTTATATAAAAAATAAAATGCTGTAACACATGTTCATTCCACCACAGGAGAGTTGGTTTTTTTTTTGGCAAAAAAAGGGCAATATTAGACATCCCTACTAATATTATGACTTTTTTTCCACCCATAATATTATTATATTACAATATATATCCTCATAGTATTAATAACTAATTGTAATAATTTTTTAAAATTCCAGCATTATTTTGTTTCTCCTTAAAAAATGTCCTTTCATATTTCAATGCTATAAAAGACATTTTCCCTGATATTACATATTAGTATTATTATGTTTATAAAATTACAACATTTTTCCTCGTAATATTTTTACTTTATTCTTAAAAGAATGTAAAAAATTTCAAACTTTTTAAACTTTCTTGTAGTTATATTTCTTCTCCAAACTATAACTTTATTCACATATTTTTTTAATTTATCTATTTATTTATTAGAACTTTTTCCACAACCTAATTTACAAACAATACAACTTTATTTGTTTGTGTCTTAGTATAACAACCTTTAAAACAATATTTACACTTTATGCTACTACTGTGAGATTATTTTTCCTCATATTACTATTATTTTTGTGATAATATTTTGAATTTTTCTTTTTTTTTTTTACACTTTTTTTTCTCATAATACTATACAACATAGAAAATGCTACACTTTGGACACCCTTGGTGTAAACAAACCCAAAAAAGCAGACTACAGTACACTGTATATATACAGTGAAGAAAATAAGCATTTGAACACCCTGCTATTTTGCTATTTCTCCCACTTAGAAATCATGGAGGGGTCTGAAATTTTCATCGTAGGTGCATGTCCACTGTGAGAGAGATAAACTAAAAAGAAAAATCCAGAAATCACAATGCATGATTTTTTTAACAATTTATTTGTGTGATACAGCTGCTAATAAGTATTTGAACACCTGAGAAAATGAATGTTAATATTTGGTACAGTAGCCTTTGTTTGCTATTACAGAGGTCAAACGTTTCCTGTAGTTTTTCACCAGGTTTGCACACACTGCAGGAGGGATCTTGGCCCACTCCTCCACACAGATCTTCTCTAGATCAGTCAGGTTTCTGGGCTGTCGCTGAGAAACACGGAGTTTGAGCTCCCTCCAAAGATTTTCGATTGGGTTCAGGTCTGGAGACTGGCTGGGCCATGCTAGAACCTTGATATGCTTCTTACGGAGCCACTCCTTGGTTTTCCTGGCTGTGTGCTTCGGGTCGTTGTCGTGTTGGAAGACCCAGCCACGACCCATCTTCAATGCTCTGACAGAGGGAAGGAGGTTGTTCCCCAAAATCTCACAATACACGGCCCCAGTCATCCTCTCTTTAATGCAGTGCACTCGTCCTGTCCCATGTGCAGAAAAACACCCCCAAAGCATGATGCTACCACCCCCATGCTTCACAGTAGGGATGGTGTTCTTCGGATTGTACTCTTCATTCTTCTTCCTCCAAACACGCTTATTGGAATTATGACCAAAAAGTTCTATTTTGGTCTCATCTGACCATAAAACTTTCTCCCATGACTCCTCTGTATCATCCAAATGGTCATATGCAAACTTAAGACGGGCCTTGACATGTGCTGGTTTAAGCAGGGGAACCTTTCGTGCCATGCATGATTTCACATCATGACGTCTTAGTGTATTACCTACAGTAACCTTGGAAACGGTGGTCCCAGCTCTTTTCAGGTCATTGACCAAGTCCTGTCGTGTAGTTCTGGGCTGATTCCTCACCTTTCTTAGAATCATTGAGACCCCACGAGGTGATATCTTGCATGGGGCTCCACTCCGATTGAGATTGACCGTCATGTTTAGCTTCTTCCATTTTCTAATGATAGCTCCAACAGTGGACCTTTTTTCACCAAGCTGCTTGGTAATTGCTCCGTAGCCCTTTCCAGCCTTGTGGAGGTGTACAATTTTGTCTCTGGTGTCTTTGGACAGCTCTTTGGTCTTCGCCATGTTACAAGTTAAAGTCTTACTGATTGTATGGGGTGGACAGGTGTCTTTATGCAGCTAACGACCTCAAACAGGTGCATCTGATTCAGGATGATACATGGAGTGCAGGTGGACTTCTAATGGGCAGACTAACAGGTCTTTCAGGGTCAGAATTCTAGATGATACACAGGTGTTCAAATACTTATTTGCAGCTGTATCACACAAATAAATTGTTAAAAAATCATGCATTGTGATTTCTGGATTTTTCTTTTTAGTTTATCTCTCTCACAGTGGACATGCACCTACGATGAAAATTTCAGACCCCTCCATGATTTCTAAGTGGGAGAAATAGCAAAATAGCAGGGTGTTCAAATACTTATTTTCTTCACTGTACATATATAGTATAACAAAGGTATTATTCTTATATTACAATATATATCCTCATGGTATTAATAACTAATTGTAATAATTTTAAAAAATTCCAGCATTATTTTGTTTCTCCTTAAAAAAATGTCACATATTTTTAAATTAATTAATTTATTTATTTATTAGAACTTTTTCCACAACCTAATTTACAAACAATACAACTTTATTCGTTTGTGTGTCTTAGTATTACAACCTTTAAAACAATATTTACACTTTATGCTACTACTGAAATTATTTTTCCTCATATTACTGTTATTTTTGTGATAATATTTTGAATTTTTCTGTTTTTTGTTTTTTTTTACACTTTTTATAGAAAATGCTACACTTTGGACACCCTTGGTGTAAACAAACCCAAAAAAAGCAGACTACAGTACACTGTATATATACATATGTAGTATAATAAAAGTATTATTCTTACCACACTGGCCGGAGCTGCTTCAGTTTTTATGTCTGGTTCTTTGATTTTGGTTTTGTCAATACTGATAGGAACCGCATCCACATTTAAGAACTGGCCAAGTACCAGAACCCAGTTGATGAGTAGGACAGGATTCCACCACATTTTGCCCTACAAGGAACAGTGACACCATTATCACTTTGACTATTTATTCATATATTTATGAAAAGCTTCAGCGTCAATAAATGAACTTATTATTACTGTCAAGCTAATTATAGCCAAGGGGGATATGTTGCTGTTAGCCTTAGCGTTTGCTGCTGTCACATTTGGTCAATAACCTCCGATTATTGTGATAAAGCTTTTACTTAAAATGAGTCCCAGGAACGCGTTACATGTGTGAATATTATATACTTACGTTACTACGACTGTTAAACGCCATTTGATGGATTAAATCTCTACCGCCGCTTCTTCAACAGGAGCTCAAATCGGCAAGTTAGCTTGTTAGTCGGCTTGTGGGCGGGCCCCGTGTGGTAAAAGGCTTATTTTCATTGGTTCGTTCAAGACGTCTGTCAAACCGGTTTACGTTAGGTTGAGTCGGATCGTACGTGGCGAGGTGACGAAACCATGCAAACGTCTAAACAAGACTGCGCATGTGCGAACAGTAATGAACCCTGAGCGTGTACTTGTAAACGAGCACATGTATTGATAAAAAAGTGAAATACTCATACGATTCATGCAAGTTTTAAGGTGGAAAAGTCGTTTTTTTTAATACAATAGACTACTAATGTAATTATTGCCCGTTTAATCTTAGCAGCCCGTGTTTTGGACATAAAACTACAATGAATGTTGACGCGATTATGTGATTGCAAGTCCATCTCATGCTACATTTTGTAGTACATTGCAGTATATTGTAGTACTACATTCTCATACTACTACCTTTTGTATTGTCTCCAGAGCCAAGCTTAATTCTTCCTAGCAGACTTCCTAGTTATTTATTCCACTCCAATTTCATTCAACAAATATAATTAAAAAAAAAACATGGATAAATCAGCACTTTTACAAGAATTAAGTCAAAATATTAAAAGAAAAAAATGTAATCTAACAACAAAAAGTGCTAATTTCATGAAATTAACATAAGATTATGAGTTAAAATAAAGTTGAAATATTAAAGAAAAACGTGTTTGTAATATACAGAATTTTTTTTCTCAAAATTAGTTATCGTGTTACAAGAAGACAGTTGAAATAGTTAGAAAATTAAAATAAACACTGTTTATTTTAATAAGAATAAATTCAAAATATTAAGAGAAAAGGCCGTATTCTAACGAGAAAAAGTTGTAATTTTACGAGAATAAACTCTGAATATTATGAGGAAAAATTGTGTCATTTTAGTAGCATAGGCTTGAAATATTATTTTTTTTATTATTTTTTCTTTAAAAGTTGGAATATAATTAAAAAAACAAAGTCGTAATTTTTGGAAAATTACAAGAAAAAAGTTTAAAAATTGGAATTGTAATTTATTGTAATTGTAATTTAATCACAGGTACTCAACAAAGACTCAAGTTTTACTAACTCACGGGTACTCCTCAAAGACTCAAGTTCCACTAACTCACGGGTACTTCTCAAAGACTCAAGTTTCACTAACTCACAGGTACTCCTCAAAGACTCAAGTTTCACTAACTCATGGGTACTCCTCAAAGACTCAAGTTTCACTAACTCACAGGTACTCCTCAAAGACTCAAGTTTCACGAACTCATGGGTACTCCTCAAAGACTCAAGTTTCACTAACTCATGGGTACTCCAAAAAGACTCAAGTTTCACTAACTCACGGGTACTCCTCAAAGACTCAAGTTTTACTAACTCACGGGTACTTCTCAAAGACTCAAGTTTTACTAAATCATGGGTACTTCTCAAAGACTCAAGTTTCACAAACTCATGGGTACTCCTCAAAGACTCAAGTTTCACTAACTCACGGGTACTCCATAAAGACTCAAGTTTGACTAACTCACGGGTCCTCCTCAAAGACTCAAGTTTGACTAACTCACGGGTACTCCTCAAAGACTCAAGTTTGACTAACTCACGGGTACTCCTCAAAGACTCAAGTTTCATTAACTCACGGGTACTCCTCAAAGACACAAGTTTCACTAACGCACGGGTACTCCACAAAGACTCAAGTTTGACTAACTCACGGGTACTCCTCAAAGACTCAAGTTTGACTAACTCACGGGTACTCCACAAAGACTCAGGTTTCACTAACTCACAGGTACTCCTCAAAGACTCAAGTTTGACTAACTCACGGGTACTCCTCAAAGACCCAAGTTTCACTAACTCACGGGTACTCCACAAAGACTCAAGTTTCACTAACTCAATGGTACTCCACAAAGACTCAAGTTTCACAAACTCACAGGTACTCAACAAAGACTCAAGTTTCACTAACTCGAGGATACTCGACGGGGACTGACTCATGAGAACTTGACAAAAACTTGAGTTTCATTGACTCAACGGTTCTAGAAGAAGACGACAAGTCTGACAGGTCTAGACCTGTGCAACAACACATTACAAGTGCCGGAAGACCCGTGTTTCACTTACTCAAGGTTCACTAACTCGGGACTCAGGATTCACTGACTCATGGGTGCAAGTTTAGAACAAGTTTGGAGTTTTGCTGAAGACTCGAATACTCGAAGACGACTTGAGTTCACTGAGTCACAGGTACAAATACTCACCTTTCACTGATGCACGGGTACTTGGAATTGACTCATAAGAAGTATAGTGAGTTAGTCATCACCATAGAACACAATGATATCGTGTATTCACGTATCTTTAATTCGTGATCAACAATTCATTTAGTAAAAACCAACATTGATGTTACATTGAAATCTAAACTACGTGGAAATGTAAAAAACCCAAAACCTGCGTACCAGACTTCATCCAGGTCTGGACTTGCCAGGATCCGTATTGCACTGACCCATATTGGATCCCCAGTAGAAGACGGTCACGTCAAATCCTTCACTACTGCTATCACGTGTTAGACATCCAATGCGACCCCCGTGTCATGGCGGCAGAGATGGATGCGGCGGCTTTCTATTCGTCGCAGCCCAGCAGCTCCATTCGTAAGGTGATGCGTTCGTGCCACTCCCACGGAAGCACTCGTACGTAGCGGGCGTAGAAAGGTGGATCAAATACATTCCTCACGTGACTGTTGTTGTCGGTATTGCCTTGAAAAAGCTGCCGGGAAAGACAAAATCAACATGATTAGTGTATACTGTACTGCAGTACTACAGTATTTTACACATATATACATATAATGTACCACATATATTCATAATACAACCATCTTGACAGCATGTCTTCAAATACAGCACAGCATCCCTGTCGTATAGACCATCTTTGCTTTCAAAAAACAAAAATATCTTCACCAGTAATTTGTGTAGTGTGTCTTTATAGACAATCTTTGCACTCGTGTCAAATAAAAGATCTTTACTTTAAAACCGACATGTCACTTTTGTCATATAAAGGATCTTTGACCACTGTTTGGTACGTTATTGTCACGTAGAGGATCTTTGATGAGTGTTTTTTTTTTGTAGTATGCTTTTAACAGCAAATCCCTCCTGTCTTATATAGGATCTTTGCTTTAGAAACAATATTGTCTTGTAGAGGATCTTTGATGAGGGTTTTTTTGGTAGTATGCTTTTAACAGCAAAGCCCTCATGTCTTATAGAGAATCTTTGCTTTAGAAACAATATTGTCATGTAGAGGATCTTTGATGAGTGTTTTTTTTGGTAGTGTGCCTTTAACAGCAAAGCCCTCATGTCTTATAGAGAATCTTTGCTTTAAAAACAACATTGTCATGTAGAGGATCTTTGATGAGTGTTTTTTGGGGGGGTAGTATGCCTTTAACAGTAGAGCCCTCCTGTCTTATAGAGGATCTTTGCTTTAAAAACAATACTGTCATGTAGAGGATCTTTGATGAGTATTTTTTGGGTTGTATGCCTTTAACAGCAAAGCCCTCCTGTCTTCTAGAGGATCTTTGCTTTAAAAACAACATTGTCATGTAGAGGATCTTTGATGAGTGTTTTTTTTGGGGGGGTAGTATGCCTTTAACAGCAAAGCCCTCCTGTCTTATAGAGGATCTTTGCTTTAGAAACAATATTGTCATGTAGAGGATCTTTGATGAGTGTTTTTTTTTGGTAGTATGCCTTTAACAGCAAAGCCCTCCTGTCTTCTAGAGGATCTTTGCTTTTAAAACAACATTGTCATGTAGAGGATCTTTGATGAGTGTTTTTTTGGGGGGGTAGTATGCCTTTAACAGCAAAGCTCTCATGTCTTATAGAGAATCTTTGCTTTAGAAACAATATTGTCATGTAGAGGATCTTTGATGAGTGTTTTTTTTGGTAGTGTGCCTTTAACAGCAAAGCCCTCATGTCTTATAGAGAATCTTTGCTTTAAAAACAACATTGTCATGTAGAGGATCTTTGATGAGTGTTTTTTGGGGGGGTAGTATGCCTTTAACAGTAGAGCCCTCCTGTCTTATAGAGGATCTTTGCTTTAAAAACAATACTGTCATGTAGAGGATCTTTGATGAGTATTTTTTGGGTTGTATGCCTTTAACAGCAAAGCCCTCCTGTCTTCTAGAGGATCTTTGCTTTAAAAACAACATTGTCATGTAGAGGATCTTTGATGAGTGTTTTTTTTGGGGGGGTAGTATGCCTTTAACAGCAAAGCCCTCCTGTCTTATAGAGGATCTTTGCTTTAGAAACAATATTGTCATGTAGAGGATCTTTGATGAGTGTTTTTTTTTGGTAGTATGCCTTTAACAGCAAAGCCCTCCTGTCTTCTAGAGGATCTTTGCTTTTAAAACAACATTGTCATGTAGAGGATCTTTGATGAGTGTTTTTTTGGGGGGGTAGTATGCCTTTAACAGCAAAGCTCTCATGTCTTATAGAGAATCTTTGCTTTAGAAACAATATTGTCATGTAGAGGATCTTTGATGAGTGTTTTTTTGGTAGTATGCCTTTAACAGCCAAGCCCTCATGTCTTATAGAGGATCTTTGCTTTAAAAACAATATTGTCATGGAGAGGATCTTTGATGAGTGTTTTTTTTTGGTAGTATGCCTTTAACAGCAAAGCCCTCCTGTCTTATAGAGGATCTTTGCTTTAAAAACAACATTGTCTTGTAGAGGATCTTTGCTTTAAAAACAACATTGTCTTGTAGAGGATATTGAATGAGTGTTTTTTTTTTGGTAGTATGCCTTTAACAGCAAAGCCCTCCTGTCTTATAGAGGATCTTTGCTTTAGAAACAACATTGTCTTATAGAGGATCTTTGCTTTAAAAACAACATTGTCATGTAGAGGATCTTTGATGAGTGTTTTTTGGTAGTATGCCTGTAACAGCAACGCCCTCCTGTCTTATAGAGGATCTTTGCTTTAGAAACAACATTGTCTTATAGAGGATCTTTGCTTTAAAAACAATATTGTCATGGAGAGGATCTTTGATGAGTGTTTTTTTGGGTAGTATGCCTTTAACAGCAAAGCCCTCCTGTCTTATAGATGATCTTTGCTTTGAACACAGCAGGAGCATCCTTATCACATAGAGGATCTTTGATCTGGTAGCATGTTTTTCCAAGCAGCTCCTGTCATCAGTTGGGTGTGGAGGAAAGAAAAAATGGCCCCACCTTATCAGCGTGCGTGTTGACGTCCTTCATCGTCGTCCAAGACTCGCCATCGTCGCTGAAGGACACTTTGAACACGGACACAAACTGCACCACGCCGAAGTCCTTGGCCCCCTGAGTGACGATGCCCGTCAGACGCTTCGTCTTCTCCAGGTCCACCTGAGATACAAGAGGTCAGATAACATATGTACAGTATGTAATACTATACTAAAGTAGAAAGTACGTATGTAATACTAGAACTATATACAAGTTGTTGATAAAGTATGTACAGTATGTAATACTATACTAAAGTAGAACGTACGTATGTAATACTAGAACTATATACAAGAGGTCAGATAAAGTATGTACAGTATGTAATACTATACTAAAGTAGAAAGTACGTATGTAATACTAGAACTATATACAAGAGGTCAGATAAAGTATGTACAGTATGTAATACTATACTAAAGTAGAAAGTACGTATGTAATACTAGAAGTATATACAAGAGGTCAGATAAGGGGTACATCTCTCCACACCTGGATCCACTCTGATCTGTTGTTGTGGGCGGGGGACCACGCGTTGGTCTTGCCCTGCTTATCCAGGCGGGCGAACTGAGGCCGCCAGGTGAAGGTGTCGATGCCCCACGTGCGGAACGAGCTGGACGCCGAAAGCTGCCCGTCCGAGATCAGCCGAGACTTCATCCCCATCGGCTCGGAGCATCCTGTCGTGTTTGAATAAACTGCTCATGAAGAAAACACACAGAAAAGTGGACAGAAAAGCAAGGGAAGGAAAAGAGGAAAAGAGGAAAAGAGGATAAGACCAATGAGTAAACCCACAAAAGAAAGCCATCAACTTCCTCCGCCAAAGTGACTGATCGGAAAAGCCACACCCACACCACAGTGGAGACGGAAGGAAAAACACCAGAAAGATGGATTTTGGAATATTATGAGGAAAACATAACATCTTCTTGCTACAAGTTGTTGATAAAGTATGTACACTATGTAATACTAAAGTAGAAAGTATGTATGTAATACTAGAACTATATACAAGTTGTTGATAAAGTATGTCTAGAATGTAATACTATACTAAAGTAGAAAGTATGTATGTAATACTAGAACTATATACAAGTTGTTGATAAAGTACGTACAGAATGTAATACTATACTAAAGTAGAAAGTATGTATGTAATACTAAAAGTACACTAAAGTAGAAAGTATGTATGTAATAATACAACTATATACAAGTTGTTGATAAAGTATGTCTAGTATGTAATCCTAGAACTATATACAAGTTGTTGATAAAGTATGTACAGTATGTAATACTATACGAAAGTATAAAGTATGTATGTAATACTCGAAGTATAGTAGAGTATCATATATGTATGTAACACTAGAAGTATATTAAAGTATAAAGTATCTACATATGTAACACGACAAGTATATTGCAAAGTATAAAGTATGTATGTAATACTAGAAGTATAGTAAAGTATAAAGTATGTATGTAATCCTACAAGTATAGTAAAGTATAAAGTATGTATGTAATACTCGAAGTATAGTAAAGTATAAAGTATAAAGTATGTGTGTAATACTAGAAGTATAGTAAAGTATAACGTATGATGTAATACTAGAAGTATAGTAAAGTATAAAGTATGATGTAATACTAGAAGTATACTAAAGTATGTGTGTAATACCAGAAGTATAGTAAAGTATAAAGTATGATGTAATACTCAAAGTATAGTAAAGTATAAAGTATGATGTAATACTAGAAGTATAGTAAAGTATAAAGTATGATGTAATACTAGAAGTATACTAAAGTATGTGTGTAATACCAGAAGTATAGTAAAGTATAAAGTATGATGTAATACTCAAAGTATAGTAAAGTATAAAGTATGATGTAATACTATAAGTATACTAAAGTATGTGTGTAATACTAGAGGTATAGTAAAGTATAAAGTATGATGTAATACTAGAACTATACTAAAGTATGTGTGTAATACCAGAAGTATAGTAAAGTATAACGTATGATGTAATACTAGAAGTATACTAAAGTATATGTGTAATACCAGAAGTATAGTAAAGTATAAAGTATGATGTAATACTAGAAGTATAGTAAAGTATAAAGTATGATGTAATACTAGAAGTATAGTAAAGTATACAGTAATAGTAGAAATATACTAAAGTATGTGTGTAATACTAGAGGTATAGTAAAGTATAAAGTACGATGTAATACCAGAAGTATAGTAAAGTATAAAGTATGATGTAATACTTGAAGTATACTAAAGTATGTGCGTAATACCAGAAGTATAGTAAAGCATAAAGTACGATGTAATACTAGAAGTATAGTAAAGTATAAAGTATGATGTAATACAACGACAATGATGATGGCGAGCGAGTCGGGTTTGAACGAGCGTTGGAGGAAGTTACCGTTGAGTTGACATCCCACCATTTCCATGCGGAGCGTGCACGCTCGTCGGCAGACGACAGGAAGGATGCGAAGGTACTGGGCCAGGATGGGCGGGTCGAAGAGGTTGGTCTTGGTGCTGTCGTTGTCCGCGTTGCCCACGAAGACCTGGCGAGCACACACGGCGTTGTCGTACACGTATGTGCGTGCGTGTGTGTGTGTGTTGCAAAAAGGTCAAACCCTGTCTCGCCGCGACCCGTCGGTTTTGTAGGACGTGTACGTCTTTCCGTCGAAGCTGCTGGACACCTTGAAGGCCTTGATGTACTCGGCGGCGCCCATCCGACTGGCACCTTGGGTTATGATGCCCGTCACACGCATCTTCTTCTGCATGTTGATCTGGGACAACAGGGACCGGTGGGTTGGACGCCATGTTGGACACCTGCTGCCCTCTAGTGGGACAGCGTTTCATTGCTAAGCCACGCACCGGACAACAGGGGTGTCCAAAGTGCAGCCTGGGGGCCATTTGCGGCCCGCGGCTGTTTTTTTACTGGCCCATGGCACAGTCTAAAAATCTAATTTAAGAAGACTAAAAGAAAAAAAAAACACATCAAAATCTTCAAATTTTAATTTTAATTTTAATTTTAATTTTAATTTTAATTTTAATTTTAATTTTAATTTTAATTTTAATTTTAATTTTAATTTTAATTTTAATTTTAATTTTAATTTTAATTTTAATTTTAATTTTAATTTTAATTTTAATTTTAATTTTAATGGGCATTAAAATTAAAATTAAAATGATTTAAATTTAAATTTAAATGGCCATTAAAATTAAAATGATTTAAATTTAAATTTGAGTCCAACTTGTAATTGGAGATAATTTCGACTTTTTCATCTCATCATTTTTTTTTTTTTACCTTTTTTAATTACCATTTTAATTTTAATTTTATCACTTTTCATCTCAAAATTGTGACTTTTTTTTCTTGTAATTATGACTCTTTATCTCGTAATTTCAACTTTTTATTTTATGATTTTGAGTCCAACTCGTAATTGGAGATAATTTTGACTTTTTCATCTCATTTTGACCTTTTTGACCTTTTTGACCTTTTTTTACCTTTTTTTACCTTTTTTAATTACCATTTTAATTTTAATATCACTTTTTATCTCAAAATTTTGACTTTTTTTCTTGTAATTATGACTCTTTATCTTGTAATTTAAACTTTTTATTTTATGATTTTGAGTCCAACTCATAATTGGAGATAATTTTGACTTTTTCATCTCATCATTTTGACCTTTTTTTTACCTTTTTTTTACCTTTTTTTTTTTTTTACCTTTTTTTTTACCTTTTTAATTATGACTTCAACTTTCTGGGCTCTATATTCAAAGACCAGGCATTGACGCGGCCTACCTGCTCTGGACACTTTGCAATTTTCATGAGCAGTGCATTGTGGCGCAGCGCAGCGCAGCGCAGCGCAGCGCAGCGCACCCACGCCCCCACACCCCCATCCCTCCCACCAGCCATAAGAGGGTTTAACACAGCCGAGTGTAATCTTAACCAATCAAATGAAGGCCTCTCATTGCCTTTAAATGAGCAAGGGCCCGCTGGACTGCACATCAGAAGACCACCATGCGCGTCATTTGCTTCCGGTACCTCTATCCAGGGGTTCTTGTCGTAGGTGGCCGACGTCCAGGCGTTGACGATGCCTTGGTTGTTGAGCCGAGCCAACTCGGGACCCCAGCGTTGAAGACCCAGAATGCTGTAGTGCACGGACGAAGCTGAAATCTGGGATTCCGTGATGGCGCCTCCCTCCATTCCCAGCAGGGAAATACAACCTGCGGTACACACAGCAAGTATGTACTGTACTGTATGTTACTGTAATGTACTGTAATGTACTACTCTCACTGATGTGGGCTTTTCTATTTCTCATGTGACCAAGGCCCAGTGAGGAAGTATCTTCTCATTTGGACTTTATCTCATAATGTTGACTTTTTATTTCATCATTTTCACTTTTCGATTTTTATCAAATAATTTGGACTTTTTTCTCATAATTAGGACTTTTCTTTCTCATAATTTTGACTTTTTAATCTCATCATTTCTACTTTTTATCTTTTAATTAGGACTTTTTATGTCATAATTGTTAGTTTTATTTCATAATTTCAACTTTTTATCTCATAATTTCAACTTTTTATCTCATAATTTTGTCTTTTATTTCATAATTCTGACTTTTTAATCTCATCATTTCTACTTTTATCTCATAATTTGGACTTTTTATCTCACAATTATGATTTATTTCTCATAATTTGGACTTTTTAATCTCATAATTATGGTTTATTTCTCATAATTTGGACTTTTTATCTCATAATTTAGATTTTGATTTCATAATTTCAACTTTTTATCTCATAATTTTGTCTTTATTTCATAATTTTGACTTTTTAATCTCATCATTTCTACTTTTATCTCATAATTTGGACTTTTATCTCATAATTTTGATGTTTTATCTCATAATGTTTACTTTTTATTTCATAATTTTGACTTTTTAATCTCATCATTTCCACTTTTTATCTCATAATTAGGACTTTTTATGCCATAATTGTTAGTTTTATTTCATAATTTCAACTTTTTATCTCATAATATTGTCTTTTATTTCATAATTTTGACTTTTTAATCTTATCATTTCTACTTTTATCTCATAATTTGGACTTTTTATCTCATAATTTTCATTTCTTTCTCATAATTTGGACTTTTATCTAGTAATTAATCTAATAAGAACTTTTTTTTCTTTTAAGACTCATCTATCTCACAATTTAGATTTTTATCTGTTTAGATTTGTACCTTTACATTTTATCTCATAATTACAATTTTTTAATCTGATAATTTCCGCTTTTTATCTAAGGTTTTGTTGGGGGGTTTTTACCTCAGAATTATGACTTTTCGTAGCTCATAATTACAACTTTTAATCTCATCATTCATTTTATCTCTAAAATATTTTTTTCTCATGATTTGGATTTTTTTTTAATCTAAGTATTTCAACTTTACATCTTTACGTCTCATTATTGTTATGTTGAATGGAAATAAAGTGAATAAAAACAATTGGAAAAAAAAAAAAGGTGCACGTACGAAGTTGGCACTGCTTCCCCACGTAGGGCGACGAGCACTGACAGGAATAATCTCCATCAAGATCTCGGCACGTTCCTCCGTTCTTACACGGCCGGCTTGCGCAGTCGTTGACGTCTGAAAGTAAACACAACATGATCACCCGTGGAATACGTCGGGATAGTTACACCCTTTGGAAGAAGAGGAGAACACCACCATGGGCCATCATCATGGATGATGTCATGGACTCAAGTCACCACTAGGTGGCAGAAGGAACACATCAAAACCTCCTCAACTGGTGGGTCGGGACCCAAAAACTGGGACCCGGATCCATTCCATGTGCAAGTCAAAAATGACATAGAGAATATGTTATAAATATCAAATAAAAATGACTCCAATAAAAGTGCAAATAATAATAACTAAAAATAAAAATGACTTCATTAAAAGTGTAAAAAAATGTCTTAAAAATACAAATTAATACAACTAAAAAAAGCTAATACAAACATTAAGAATTAACAATAATAATGACCAAAAAGCATAAGAAATTATATTATTATTGATGATAATTATTATAATATGAAATAAATAATAATTAAGAAAATACAAATAAAATCCAAAAGTAAAAACATACAAATAAAAATGACAATGAAATAAAATAGAATATGAATTGATTAAATAAAATCTTAAAATAAATAAGTGTGATAAAATAAAAATGTAAAAAAACAGTAAATAAAAACAAACACCACTTCAATAAAAAAGTAAGACAATAAATAGAAAATACAAATTTAATTAAATGTAATTCATTAAAAATTATTAAATTAAATAAAAATTAAATTAAAGTGTCAAAATAATCCAAATATATACAAATTAAAAACGACTTAAATACAACTGGAAAAAATATCTAAATAAAAAGTAATAATAAATAATAAAAAGTGTAATAAAATAAAAATGTAAAAAAAAACAAACACCACTTCAATACAAAAAGTAAAACAATAAATAGAAAATACAAATTTAATTAAATGTAATTTAATAAAAAATATTAAATTAAAAAAAATTCAAAAGTGTCAAAATAATCTAAATATATACAAATGAAAAACGACTTAAATACAACTGGAACAAATATCTAAATAAAAAATAAAAATAAAAATAAAAAGTGTAATAAAAAATACAAATTTAATTTAAAGTAATTTATTAAAAAAATATTAAATAAAATTTCAATAAAAATGTCAAAATAATCTAATTATATACAAATTAAAAACGACTTAAATACAACTGGAAAAAATATCTAAATAAAAACTAAAAATGACGTTACTAAAAAAACAATAACATTTTTTAATGACTTCAATAAAAAGGTAGAAAAATTAATTAAAATAAAATAATAAAAATAACGTGTAAAAACAACCAATTGAGAACCCTCGTTCCTGATGATGAAATCTTGTGACTCAATAGGAGACCTCATTAAAAACAGCCTGTTTGTTTATTCTTTTATGTGACGAGAGCCAATAAAAAAAACAACACCTTTGTACTTCCTCGTCACGCTTGGCCTAAAGACACTTCGGAAGCAGACGACGGGGGCTGACGTAAGGCCACATGGATCTGTGGAATTCTTCTTCTTCCGCTAAGAGGATTTGTCAAAACTTAGAAACCAGTGCCGCTACGGCTGCGACAAACACAAAAGCCGAGAAAGAACGGCTATAAATAGCACACCGTGACGTCTATAATAATAATAATACCTCAAGTCTACCGCTTCACTCGCTACAAACGTCGTCTCCAAACCACGGCACCCGTTCCTGCCTGTTACGTCTGATACAGAATTAGAAGTGGTGCAGGGAGGACTCTGCCCGGCACTACAATTGGTGGTCAGCCTGCGTACTGTGGGCCTCTGAAGTAATGGCATCAAACTCTTAGGGCTTCTGGCTTGTAGGACCTTCATTCTATTTGTGAAAATGCAATAACGTTACATTTATATACTTTTTTCCAGCATCTAGCCCATGTTAGAACTGGTCCACGTGGAAAAACCCACTGGACCCAGACCTCTCAAATCTGGACTTTGATTTGTACATTTCTGGAGCTCTTCTGGTCGAGCTGTGAGAACCTGCGTCGGTGGGATCTGAATGCTAAGAGACTTGGCTTTCTTTTCACTAATGAGCACACGAGACCCTGAATGAGCCTCTTTCATGAGACCACCACCACATCCCGTCTGCAGCCATGCTAACCACAGCGTGGGTACTTTACCGCTAACACCGGGACCCCTAAACCACTCTAATATTACATTGAAATATGTCAAATAGAATAAGAATAATAATAACAATAATAAAAACACCCATAATAATAAAAATAAGTGTATAAAAATCGACAAAAATAAATCAGAATAAAAATGCCAGTGTAAAAAAACAATGACTGAAAAGCATAAAAATAACAGAAATAAATAACATAAATGACTTACATAAAACTGTAACATAATTTACAAATACATAATAAAAAATGACTTAAATAATAGTGTGAAAAATAATAATCAATGCAATGGAAAATGCATAAAATAATAGTGTATAGAATAATAATAAATACAATGAAAAATGAAGTAAAAGTGTAAAACAAATTTAACAAAAATAACTAAAGTGGAAAAAAGGGTTAAAATAATTAAATAACAATAGAAATGACAATTATTAAAAATAAAAATGACAGAGACAAAAAAATAAAAATAATGATTTAAATAATAGTGTATAAAATAATAATAAATACAATGAAAAATGAAGTAAAGTGTAAAAAAATTAAACAAAAATGAGTGGAAAAAAGGGTTATAAATAATTAAATAACAATAAAAATGACAATTATTACAAATAAAAACGACAAAGTGACAAATAAAAATATAAAAATGAATTTAAAAAATCATGATTTAAAAGCATACAAACATATAATAAAAAAACACTTAAAATAAGTATAAAAAATTATACTGTATACAAATAAAATGATTTCAAATTATAAATAAAGGTAAAAAAACGACTTAAATATACTAACTGTAGGCCAAGAATAGGTCAAATTTGCTTAAATATGTATTCTTGTATTCATAATGAATAAAAAATAATGATTTAAATAATAGTGTGAAAATAATAATCAATACAATGAAAAATACATAAAATAATAGTGTATAGAATAATAATAAATACAATGAAAAATGAAGTAAAAGTGTAAAAAAATTAAACAGAAATGACTAAAGTGGAAAAGGGGTTAAAATAATTAAATAATAATGACAATTATTACAAATAAAAATGATACAATGACAAATAAAAATATAAAAATGAATAAAAAAATAATGATAAAAATAATGATGAAAAAAGCATACAAATATATAATAAAAACACTTAAAATAAGTATAAAAAATTATACTATATACAAATAAAATGATTTATTATTTAAAGGATATATAAAATTATAAATAAATTTAAAAAACGACTTAAACATACTGAGTGTAAAAATAAAATGAAAATATATGAAAATGAAAAAAGATTTTTTGTTAATTACAGTGCTACATTCATAATTAAAATGCTTTTTCTTTTTAGTTGTATTTTACTTCATTTAGTTAAATAATTCAGCCATTTTTATGCTTGAAAATGCTAACTGTAGGTCAAAGAATAGGTCAAATTTGCTTAAATATGTATTCTTATATTCATAATAGGAGCTATAGAGAGACAAACAGTGATCATTGATTAGTTAATTACTGTTTTTTTTAAGCGATATAGTGAGGGAGCGCTAAAGGAAACCACGGACGTACGAGAAGAGAATGAACGTACTGATCTGGCAGTGAGCTCCCTCAAAACCGGGCTGGCATTTGCAGGTGTACTCGTTGAAAACATCCCCCCTTCTGGTGGGGGCCATCACCTGGCACGACGCCTCGTTCTTACACGGATTGGGACTGCAAGGCCCTGGGAGCGAGCGAGCGAGAGAAAGAGAGATAGTGACAAGATGCTTGCATTTCAATCGGGCAATGTCTCCGGTCGTCCGTACCGCTCTCTGTCAGGTTGCACGTGTCTCCGGCAAAACCATCGGCACAGATGCAGATGAAGGGATCTTCTCCTACGCCGGTCACGCACGTCGCTCCATTGTTGCAAACGTTCACCTCGCAGAAGTCACCTGCATGTGGAAATTAACGATGTTCACAAAAACGTATATAAATACTTTCATAAAAAAAACTGGGATCTGTGAACATCCAGCAGCAACACGACATTTTGGCACGATGACTATTTTGATGGGAAAAAATATACACTGAACCAAATCCGGGCGACACGGCGGTTAAGTGGTTAGCAGGCAGACCTCACAGCTAGAGAGACCAGGGTTCAATTCCACCCTCGGCCATCTCTGTGTGGAGTGGAATTGGTGTGTGGAATTACTGTAGTATTTTTGCGCCGGTCGCTAGTTGTCAGTAACATTACACCGATGAGACAATATCCACCGCAGGAAGTACGCTGTCAAGTAAAATGTCTACTATAGGCTGCAAGGTGCTAACCGAGTGGTTAGCACGCGGACCTCACAGCTAGGAAACACAAGTTCAATTCCACCCTCGGCCATCTCTGTGTGGAGTTTGCATGTTCTCCCCGTGCATGCGTGGGTTTTCTCCGGGTACTCCGGTTTCCTCCCACATTCCAAAAACATGCTAGGTTAATTAGCGACTCCAAATTGTCCATAGGTATGAATGTGAGTGTGAATGGTTGTTTGTCTATATGTGCCCTGTGATTGGCTGGCCACCAGTCCAGGGTGTACCCCGCCTCTCGCCCGAAGACAGCTGGGATAGGCTCCAGCACCCCCTGCCACCCTCGTGAGGAAAAAGCGGTAGAAAATGAATGAATGAATTACTGATTGATTGATTTATTGTCTTTATTCTTAATTTGTTTTTGTTTTTTTTTTATTTAAAAATTTTGTGTATAGAAAAATAAAAATTAAGATATTTGAGAACAGTGGAATGTTTTATCAGATATTTTGGTGTGGAAAACCGGAACCAAAGCATTGAAAAAGTGTAGGGTATAGCAGAAGCAAAAGCATTGAAGATAGTTTATTAAATTTTAGTTTAGTAAATTTTATTGATTTTTTTTCCATAAAAAAATAGGTTGAAAAAAACAAGTCATGAAAAAGTAATAAAGCTGTAATTTCCCATAAATTAGGTTGAGGAACAAAGTTGGAATATTATGGGAATAAAGTCAAAACAGGTTGGGAATTACATCATAATATTACAAGTAAATTTACAAAAATTATTTAAGAGAAGTGACAATTTTTTTTATATATAAAAAACTGAAAAATTAAAAAAAAATTACAAAATAATTTAAGAGAAGTTGCTAATTTTTTTTAATAAAAAAATGAAAAATTAGGAAAAAAAGAGTTTTCATATGATTACATTTTTGTCCAATATTTTTTTACAAAAATTTCACCTCGGAAATCAGGCAGCCAAATAAAATAAAGCATCCCATACCTTGCTGATTTTTTTTTCACAGTTTTTAATAAATGCGTTTTTTTTTTTTTTTTTTTTGAAAACCTGATGTGGCCCGGCTTCACCCAGAACCTAGCTCCGATGGCCCTCAGGTAAATTGAGTTTGAGACCCCTGGTCTATAGTTTGACCTCCTTCCTTATGGTGGTGGCACAGTTGGAGCTGGGATTGTTTGCACGTTTAAACCGGAGCTAATCTGAACATTCTCTGCAGATTGCAAAAGAATTCTGGAAAATGGAAGGACAACAACGAGTTGTTTGGGAACATATTGAAGGGAACAGAGTGTAAAAAATGGCTCATATTTCTTAGAAGGATTGTGAAAATGTACCTAGAAGCTCAGTGAGAGCGGCAAGGCACTGATTTAGGAGTCACTCCAGGACCTGCAAGACCATAATCTGGGTTTGTTTACTCTTCTGGTGCCATTTCGGGTCATGCGTTTCACTCTCGCACCTGAATGAGGTTGGCAAACGCGGTTTGGAACAGTGGTGTCCAATGTGTGGCCCCCGGGGGGCCGTTTGCGGCACATGGTTGTACTTGACGACTCAACCCTAAAAATTTTAGAAGACTAAAATCACAATATTAAGATAAAGAAGCTGCAATCTCACAAGAAAAAAGTCCTAATTTGACAAAAATAACGCAAAGACCTCTGCCATATTGCGCAATAGTTGCCCCCATATTGTCAAAATGAGGTCCCGTCTCATTAAGTCCTAATGTTATGAGAATAAAGTCAAAATATGTGATAAGAAAGTCGAAATAGTTGAATTAAAAAACAAACAAAAAAACCCAAATCGGAACAAAAACATGAGAATAAAGTCAAAATATTAAGAGAAAAAGGGGAGGAAAAGCCACAATTTTACAAAAATATTATGAGGAAAAATAATGTACTTTTAATAACATGATGTTTAAATATCAAATAAAAAAATAGGTTGAAAAAAAACAAGTCATGAAAAAATAATAAAGATGTAATTTCCCATAAATTAGATTGAGGAACAAAGTTGGAATATTATGGGAATAAAGTCAAAATTACATCATAATATTACAAGTAAATTTACAAAAATTATTTAAGAGAAGTGACAAATTTTTTTATATTAAAAAAACTGAAAAATTAGAAAAAAAAAGAGTTTTCATATGATTAAATTTTTGTCCAATATTTTTACAAAAATTTAGCCTCGGAAATCAGGCAGCCAAATAAAATAAAGCATCTCATACCTTGCTGACTCACGGGCCGTGCGTAAAATAATCCAACATGGGGCCAAAGAAAGTGGTTTCTCATAACATTTATAAGTCATAACTTCAAAAGTCAATTTCAACTTTGTGCTACGAAGAATATGTTATTTTTTCTCATAATATTCCGACATTATTCTCCTAAAAGTACAACTTTTTTTCCTCTTTTTTTATATTTTGACTTTATTTGTATAAAATGACTGCTGATTTTTCTATTTTTGCTGTTGGTTTTTTTTTTGGGCCATTAAAAAAACCTAATTGGTTTGATTAGAGCTGATGTGTGTGAATATGTTGTTTTGCCTAAAACACCAAGATAATAATTTAAAAAAAAAATCACACCTGAGAGGCTGAAATTACAGAATATTTACATTTTTAAATTACAAAAAAAAACCATTAAACAAATACCAAAATAATTGGATAATTGACTAATAGCTGTTAGCTGTACGAGGATCAATTGGGTGTTTGGCTGCAGACTTGCCGAGTCAACAACGATAATGACTTGCAAAAGTCCAACGTGAACAGAACGTGTCCGTGTGTTGTGGTTGGGATTAAGAGATTGCAGGATTAAGCAGGTGGGATTGAAGCAGGGAGCTCTTTCAGGAATGAGCAGTTACACAACACGACAGGGAAGTATCTAAAAAAAATAATAATAAAATTTAGCCCTGAAGCAGCAAAAACAGCCCTAGACCATCACACTACCTCCACCGTATTTTACCGTTGTTCTTTTTCTGACTTTTACGCCACATGTAATGGGACACATATTTTCCAAAAAGTCCAAACTTTATGTCATCAAACCACTGATGGTTTTGGACTGGGCCGCATCAGGTTTTCCAAAAAAAACAACAAAAAAACGCATTTATTAAAAACAAAAAAATGAATAAACTTTGCTTTGGTTCCGATTTTCTACAATAAAAGCTCTGTTCAAACATTCCACTGTTCTCAAATATCTTCATTTTTATTTTTCTGCACAAAATAAGATGAAAAATAAATAAACAAATCAAGAATAAAGAAAATCAATCAATCAGTAATAAATAAATAATAATAATAAAGCGGCAAATAATAAAAACTTAAGAAACCACATATAGTTGGTGGGTAGACAAATTATTTTTTTCAAATTAAAATGAACAAAGCATTATTAGAGCCCTGTAGACATGACAAAACACGACTATAGTCACATTTATACTCTTTTTATTTACAACATATTGCGCAACTGCAGGGTCTTGAGACACATGCTAACTCGCAAACTAGAGAGCTAGCGACCTAAACAGTAGCCTTCGAGTTATTTCCTTAAACTTAAACAGTCAAAAATTTACCACTTCCACACGGATAGGGAGGATAACTATTAACAGTTATTTAACCTTTAACATGAACATTAATCAAACGTAATAATTTTTTCTGGGTACATGATACCATACAGCATCCATATCAAACTTGCGCGGGCCACACTAACATTAAACTTTCATATCAAGGCGGGGGCCTCAAACTAGTGTCCTGCGGGCCACATTTGGCCCGCGGGCCGCGTGTTTGAGACCCCTGGGTTAGAATGTACAAAACCGGTTTAGGACTTTCTAAATATATATAACACTATGTTTAACATGTTTAGAGTCCTGCAGACATGAAATAACATCCCTATAGTAACCCTTACACTTTATTATTATTTATTGTGTTTGAGACCCCTGGTCTTGGGGATCATCAAGATGTTTTCTTCTTAATGTTCTTTTTGTTTGGGAGTGGTTTTGGTCTTTGCCCGGTGTCTTTCTTATGGCGGAGTCATGAACACTGACCTTAAGTGAGGCACCCTGAGGCCTGCACATGTTTAGGACGTTGTTGTGGGGTCTTTTGTGACTTTGTCGGATGGGTCATGGCTGCGCTCTTGAGGTCATTTTGGTTGACCGGCTACTCCTGGGAAGGTTCACCACTGTTCCATGTTTCCGGAGTTTGTGGATAATAACTCTCACTATGGTTTGCTGGAGTCCCAAAGCTTTAGAAATGGCTTTATAACCTTTTTCTATGTTGATAGATCTCAATTTCTTTTGAATTTGTTCCTGGTTTTTCTTTAGATCTGGGCATGGTTCCGCGGGCGGGTCCTATTTAAGTGATTTTTTTATTTTTTTGAACAAGTGAGACTGTGGCTAGAAAGGAACGGGGCAAAGACTTGACACCAATTAAGCACCAATTGACTCACTGGCACACCACATTGCGTGCAGCAGAAGGTTCTGGATGAGATTGTGAACATCCCGGACATGTAGGGTGACTATTTTTGGTCACGTGCGTGAACTTGGCAGCATGTTTCCAGGTTGATCTCGGGTTAGGTAGACACCAGACAGCTGTCCAGACACCAGCGCATATGGCGCTATTTTTTTTTCCTCTCCATCTGTACCACCGCCTCGTACCGTTGCAGAAACAAACACAGCAGTCCTTGCCTGCAACGTGTTCACCGTCAAACATAGCACCGCTTGAAATAAAAGCCGGTTGGGTAGATTATTGCCATCTAAATCACTCCTGCATGGAATTATTCACTGGAATAATTCCAGATTGCCAAAACAGAAACTGAGATGTAAACAGGAAGCTTATAAATAAATGCTATTAGTGAATTTCTGTCTAATATCTCCACTCATTTTAACATAATTATTAATTCTTTTAGTCCCTTAAACATTTTTAGTTCAGTTCTTAACACTCCTTCATCTTCATTTTCCCCCTCCATCACAATACAAGCTGCCATTTGTCATTTTTTTATATCCCCATGTGATTATTTTGTATTTTATTTGATTTTTTTTTTGTTAGCTCTGCTGCTTCCTACTCCTTTTCAGGCACGTTGATTTGCATCCTCAATATTAAATAAAAACATCTCTCAAATCAAAACATTGATATTATGAATTCTTAAGTAAATTGACGGGGCCGTGTCTTAATCATTCTCAATTATTATTATTATTATTATTTTAATGGTGTTATTATTTGACTTGTTTTCTTATTTTATTGCTTGAAATACAATATTTTACATATTTTCATCACAATACAATACATTCTTATTCATTTCAGGGTACACAACATGATATTTATACAACTATTATTATTTTAATGGTGTTATTATTTGACTTGTTTTCTTATTTTTTTTGCTTGAAATACAATATTTTACATATTTTCATCACTGGGCTAGCTCATTATACATCAGGGTTTAAAATAAATAGCTCAAATTAATTATTATTAATAAATTATATTAATAAAATGATAAATATGTCATTTAATGAATACATTAATTACATATCTTGTATTCTTCATCAGTATCGGATCGGTACGGTCGATTTTACCCAGTATCGGATCGAAACGGTATCGCACATCACTAACCTGTTTTGTGTCTACTTCACATTCCCTCCAAGTTTTTCCCAATCACAGCAAAGGTTTGAATAAAGTAAATAAAACATGCTAGGTGAGTTCCAAAAACTTACCGGTGACGTAAAGCAGGCAGAGCAGAAAGGTAGAAGCTGTCAAATATGCATTTCCGGCCATATTTGTTGATGCTTTGTTCAGTCAAGTTTGTTCAGAGTGAAACCCAGCGCGGACAGGCTGCTGCTGCTACTGTTGCATTCAAGTGCTCTCTGGAAAAATGATAATCACGTGGAACCAAAAGGAAAACGAATGGTAAAGCTGCAGAGGGCGGAGTCATCTGGACAGGAAGTGGGGTGGAGTGACTTAGTTGTTTGTTTTTTGTCCTCTCGAATTGTTCCACAATTCAGGAATCCGGTTTCACCGCATACAATCACACTTCCGGGAATAAAAGATGAATATATATATTTCAAATTATTAATTTCTCTGTCAAGATTGTATGGTGGATATATTTTTTTGGCAGCAGCCTTTTTTGTGTGTAGTTTAACATTTATTTACATAATGTAGTTACATTATTTTAAATATTTTCTTTACAGGAAAAACAGCTCAACAAAATGCAAATGTTTGCACAAGCACCGGTTTGTTGATATCTGGCGCCCTCAGGCGGACGCTATTTGCAAAACAATATTTCCACACAAGGATCCTGGAATACGCTCTTATTTATGCAAAGTACAATGACTGTATTAGTTTATCATTGCATAAATAAATAAACAAACATGTTTATAAATATCAGTTTACAAGCAACTATGCAATTTATGCATTTATGTATGTATGTATGTGTTATTCTGTGTGTCTGAAATGGTGCGATGAGCGCTCGTTTAAAATTAGACGACTCCCATTGGCTGCCAGGTATAGGAGGCGGGACCATGGCAAGAAGTGAAAGGCATAGCATCCAATGAGAACGCGGTATCGCAGCGAGAGCCGGAATTGATGAGAAGCTAAGCTAGCTAGCTCATAAAAGCGATTTTGAATGCTTTGACGCTGTGTACAGAACACCTTTACCAAAACCTTATGAAAGGGACTTTATAAAAGGTAAACTTGAAGTATACTTCCTCAATTTTTGTATAAAATAGGTATACTCATAGTGTACTTGATTAAACTTATTTTTGCTATATTTAGAATGCGTCGTGGGTCAATGAAAAGTGTGTAAAAGCCATTATAACAACATTTTAACTTTACGTTATAACATTATACACATCCATCAATATTTTATACCGTTTCTTCATTTCAGGGTACACAACATATTTAATACAAATTGATATTTATACGACTATAAATATACTCACTTGTACTTGAGGCGAGACATGAATATTTTTGAATAAATGAAAATAATATATTAATAAAATAATAATAATTTGCTTGTGAAAATACAGTTCCGAGACAATCACAGGCAATATGTAAATATTTTGAAGGTAAAATAGATTCTTTCTTCCCCGCAGCAGTATGAAGATGTCATGAAATGAGTCACATCTTTGACGTCATTACCCTATCGACCAATGGCATCACCGTATGCAAATTAAGAGAATCTTCTAGGAAGTGGAATGGAGCTGTCAGTGTGGCGTCTTCCTGCTGCTGTTATGTGTGTCGCCTATAGCTTTTACTCCGAATGAGACAGCGTCAAACACAGCGGACAAAAATGGCACAAAACGGCGCAAACTTAACGAGCAAATGATTCAAGGCGGGTATAAATAAGGCCTTGATTTTTTTAGCGGATTTCTATCGGCTGTGGGTAAGTAACTACGCTAAAGATGCTCCACTTTGGTACATAGATGCTAGCCGAATGTAGCTACACAGACAAATAAATGCTGTATTGATTAAAATGAGAATAATAGTACATTTTATTTTGATGTGAAATTATGTTTAAATCGTCAAGCGTGGCCCGAATGCTTTCATTTTTGTCTTTTTTTTGTGCCAGTCAGATGCAGTGGAGGGATTTGCTAGTACTGTACTGTGCTGTAGTACTGTATTATATGTTGTTTGACCACCATGACACAGATTAACGTCCACTTTTCCTACATATAACCGGGCGTAGCTTTGCATTTTGTAACATGCAGCGTGTGTCCTTGGGGCAGTGAACGCCTCATCTTGCCTGGTTGTCGTGACAAAGAACATTAGCGGAGGCAATTACAATGGAGTACATAAGTTCAACTACGTTGTACCCTACATTTGCGTTTACATGTCATCTTTATTCATATTAACTGT